>NC_141072.1:11052515-11267515 GCF_041138505.1 Cibotium barometz | reverse complement strand
TGAGGTCATTCATCAAGCCTTTCCAAAAAGTCCTAGTGAACAAGTTGGGCCACTACTTTGAAAGCGATGACATGAATACACTGTCCTACCTATAAAATACAAGGACTACCAAGTCACCATAGACAGAGGGACTGGACTCGGCATCATTACCGAGAAATGCTAGGATAAGTGGGGGAAACCATCACTTGACACTACCAGTATCATGGTCAAGCTCGATGATGGAGCCTTAACAAAACCCATGGACTTTGCAAAATTAGAGAATGAAAACTTTTGGCCTAAGTTTCCACCACTCTTTTGTGGTGATGAACTTTTCTCAATAGCCTAATTTCTACAATTGCATCTTAGGTCGACCCTTCATGAGAGATGTGAATGGTCCATAATTGGCACACTAACCACATCTACATTCACAAAAGGAATGAAACCCTAGTGGAGCTATGAACATGAAAAAAATTATCCAATGAGTGGTGACCTTTTTCCAAAGATTTGATAACCAATAACACCACTGAGCTAAATATGTGCCAAACCTATCATGGCATTGGTGGACAAGGATTAAAAGCTTGAAGTTTGCCTTACTTTGGGAGGCCTCTCCAAACTAACCCAATTAACATCACTACCACTAACACATCTAACCTTCCCAGAATCTAGACCAACCGTCCATCCTCACCAGTTCCAGAAGGGCGACAAGTGGTGGGGTAACCAAAATTATTGCTTCAAGCACAAGGCCACTGCAAAGGGCAATTGAAAATCTAGGTACCCAAGCAGAAGGTCTGGCATCTACCAATCAAAGTCAAGCCATCAATTGAACCACGTACCTAAACACCAAACCTCAACCCCAAACTAAAAACATGGTTTGTCGTTTGCAAAAGAGAGTTTTTGGAGGCCCATGGCTACTATGCCGAGCAAAGACAACTTTGGATACCCAAAGCAGCATCTTCAAGAAAGCTAACCTCCAAAACATGTGCTCCAAAAACATGGTAGTTTCCCAAGGGTATTACGTAGGTACTAGAAGCATTTGGGTCCCTAAGGTCACACCGTTGGTTACCCTAACCTCTTTAGTCATAATAAAAAGTACCAAGAAGCCATGGCAATAGCAACCCAAGGCTCCCAGCAAGATGGAAACTTTGATGCAAACCTTGTAAAATGTAAGGAAAAAATTACCCAATTCTTGGAGCCCTAGGACCATCTCCAAACATACCTACAATATGATACTCCTTCCACCTTGCACTCAGCTACCTCTCATGTAGTAGAGAGCCCTGTACCACAAATTCTGCTACCACTACCTCTCTTTCTCTCAAGCCTCACCACATGGACCAAAAATAGGTACCTCACCCTTACCTAATGAAGAAGGGCATGCATCAGAAAATCTCATAGAAAAATGCCAGAGAAGGCAAAAAAAGAGTCGAAGAAAGCAATGTGAGGAAACAAGAAACATAAGGCTATTGTAGGATGGATAATATACCCAGATTCCCACATTTGATTCTTTCACCACCCACTGGCCTTCTCGGTACATACATCTCCGGATGGGGGGACCGTGGTGGGTGTGAAAACTTGGCCCATGGTATGCATATCCCATTGGCTTGATTCCCAGTCATCAGAATACCATCGCCTTCTTAGGCATTCCTCAAAGAAGAAGAAGAAGACGAAGAAGACGAAGAGAAGAAAGAAAAGAGGATGCACATCACTGGCCTTCTCAGTACATCTTTGGATGGGGGGCCATGGTGGGTGAAAACATGGCCCATGGTATGCATAGCCCATCGCCTTGATTGCCAGTGATCAGAATACCACTGTCTTAGGCATTCCTCAAAGAGAAGAAGAAGAAGAAGAAGAAGAAGAAGAAGAATAAACAAAAGAGGATGCACATGCATGTTCAATTCTCTCTGACAATGAAATTTTTTTTGACGTAAAATGTCCAAGGTGTTTCCCTGGTTGTGGGGTTGTTGTCTGTTTGTCAATCAGACACCCGGACGAGTGGACTGACACACATATCGAGGCCGACGTCCCAAATTAGGGATCTCTGTCCCAAAAAGATGGCGTTCACATACCTAAGCGCCCGTACAACAGCCTTGTAAGGACCAAAGGCCGACTGCCCCAATTTACGGTCCACAGTGTGACCGACACATGGACACCGATGTAGCCACTAACCAAGAAGGTACATATGTACCTCAACTTTTACCCATGTACAGGTACCATTCTTTTCCCTAGGCTCATGCAGCCACAAACTGGCATACTTTCATTGTACACCGTTCTTTGTACCCCGCTTTGCTCTCCCTTTCCCTGAACTCGTACCCCGTACCAGCCCCTAGATAAACCCCCCAGCACCTCCATGGTCGACACCCTGACACCCTGTGCTACCCATATCCGACGCTCTATGTAGATCTAGACTGTACTTGACAGTTCGTACTCGACACTCTGGCAGGACTGTACCTGACAACCCTTTGCAGCCCCTCTCTTTGAGCAAGCCCTTTTAGCCCATCTCCAAGTAAGCGTTGCATAAAAAATTTTCATCACCTCACCCTTGTGTTGAGTAGAGGGTGTCCTTAGCTGCTCTCCCCCTCCCCCCTCCCCCACCCCCCCTTGTGTGAATAGACTTAAGGGAGAACTCCCCCCTCTCTCCCTATAGGTGCAGCCTTTTTGCCCCAAATTCCAGTTTAAGGACACCTTTCCCCTCCCCCTCCCCCCCATTTGTGCAATGACTTTTAGTAAGAGCTCTTTGGCTCTTAGAGGTAGTTCCCACCTAAAAGTTATATGCTCATAATAGAGCAAACGAACATTGATTTGTGATCAGACTAAAGCGTTGCATTGACATGGGCTATGAAAAGGTGAAGAGAATGACTCCTCCATGAAGATGCCAAAATATCACCTGGAAAGCGTGCATAACAGCGACCCTAGACGGAATGCTTTGGATGCGACCCCAACTCTCCCCTTTGGAGTCCCATAAGGAATAAATGGCCAGGTTAGCTTAGTCATCATTTAAAAAAGAGGTTTTTGATTGAATTTTTAATATTAGTTGATTAATTAAGAAAGAAGATACCACTATCCTTGCTTTGAAAAATACCAAAATCCTTGTGATATTGTTATTTTCTTGAGAAAGTGATGTTGTTTATCGTATTCTATGGTTTAGTTTAGCAATTATCATCTTGATTAAGTTAAAAAGTACAGGTACATCTTCTCCCCGCCTCAATTCTAACATTGTTTCCATTCTTGTGTATTCAAGCGATGATGCTAGCAAGGCCCAGAGTTGACCCAAGGTATCCCTCCTACCATTGGAAAGATGAGGTTTGTTGATTTAGGCAAGTAGTATGATGCTACCTAGTTTTGCGGGGCTAGGCTAGTGTGGTGAATAAGCCCTCCCTACTGTGTAGGCATCCCTTTGAGGAGCAGGAGGATCAAGCGATGGAACCTGAGAGGGTGACAGGCCGGTGAGACAGGCCGGCTTGAGTCCTCTCACTAGCGACGAGATGATGAGGTGTATGGTCTCGTAGGGATTGCCCAGTCTATAGAGATTGGAAGGCTGAATTCTAGATCATTGGCAAAATAAAGTAAAGGAATAAGAGGGCCTGGATTTGGCTATGGATAATTTTAAACATTGTATGTATTTCTTTTATTAAATCCTTTGTTTGTAAACATTGTTGTATCAGTGTTAAAGGTTGTTTAAACAAACAATGTGTAAGGTTATTAATTAAATAATTTGTCTATATATGTCACACAATGTGGTAGGACTAATTAGAAAACATAATTTATACATGAGTTGGGTGGAAAGTGGGAGAATGGAATGCCTTAACGGCACCATCCTATGGACGAGTGGAATCGATTAGTCAGGTAGCTTTCCAACAGATTAATTGGAAGTTCCACGTTAGGTAAGTAGGTTCCTGGACAACTCTACTCTAGAGGACTAGGCTAGCCGGCTGTACCTTGCATAGAGATGAAAAAAAAAAGCATTGTTTCTAGGAATCGGAATAGAGGTTGCCCGAATTAGGGTCAGTCACTCTATGAGTGGATCTAATTTTTAGAGTCATTTAGAAGACTGCACTCACCCTGCAGAATAGAACTAGGTCTTACCTAACGAATCGTATCCTTGTATCTTTACATGGCCAAGGTGTCGAACGACGAGTAGGAAATTTTTCTCTAGTTAGACTTGGTAGACTATCTTATGGTTTCCCCTTTTTAGGAAGGGGGGAACCTTACAATTGGTATTAGAGCTAATCTTAGTTTCTAGGACTTGTTATTTAAGGTTGTTTTGGAATGTATGTTCTACCTAAGATAATGTTGATTGATAAAATAGCTTACTAGAACAATTGGAATTGGTGATTGATAAAATATCTTACTAGAACAATTGGAATTGGTGATTGAATAATTGTAGGAAGAGGGATATGTTTACTCAAGATTCCTAGTCTTCCAGTGTATTGTCACTCCTTAAATTTTGAATTTTGTGATACAATGGTGGAGATCCTAGAGAGGTTGTCCCTCCTTCATCCCTCTCGTATCCAAAGAGGGTGGGGTAGAGATCACTTTTGGAATCGTGGGGACTGAGGTACTTTTTCATCCGACGCAAACCAAATTGGGAATCTCACCACCAATTTAAAGCAGATTCGTTGAATCAAAAAGCTAAAGATGGTTTGTTTATTTTGGTTTGTGGGTACTCCCAGACCCGACAGCTATGTGACCATAGATGGGAATCGTATACCATAGGACCGCTAGGTATATGACTGAGTAACGCAAGTCTTACCTGCTGATAGAGTAGTCATTATGGGACACAACCCAATTGAGAGTCTACCTCCCCAACCATCAGACTTTTGTGTCTTAGAAACCATGGTGGAATCCCCATATTTCACCTATGTGGACTGCTCTAGTCTTATGTCTTAGTTGAAACTTAGGATTTTCTTTTATGATGAATAAGACTAATTATATTAGTCTCAATCTTTGTAATAAAACTTGCCCTTGTATATGATTTTAAATTTTTACTTTTAAAAACATGAGTGTAGTGCAATGTATGAATCTTGTAATCCTAAAATTTAATATTGCACTAATGGCCAGAGGACGATCAGCCTCCACTCCCCAATGTGCTATACACAAAAGTCCAAGAGAAGAAGCTCCTACTCAAACAAATGCAACCTCCCTCCTTTAAGGGGGAAGGTTCAAAAATTGAGAAGGATGTAGAGGTATGGATCGAAGCTATGGATGACTATTTCTCAGCTGGCATTGGACCGAAAAACCAGTCCATGCTTGCATTATTTTTTCTCATCGAGGATGCTAAACTCTAGTGGAAGAAATGGTGTCGTGATGACAAGGTAGTCACTGAACACTCCCAAACATGGGATGACATCAAGCAAGCTGTGAAGGAGATGGTACCTCTCCCCATCTTATGAATCTATCAAGATGAATGAGTTCTTTATCCTCAAGCAGCTCAGTTTAACCCTAGAAGAATATTACTCCAAGTTCATCACTCTCGGAAGTATGCCCCAGCCATAACTACTTCCCTCCAATAAGTAGCCCATTTCCTCCAAGGTCTGAATGAACCTTTGGACTCTCGCCTTGAATTAATCAATGAGGCTGAGCACATTGCAAGATGCTCTCATACGAGCAAAACTTCTTGTGAAAGAGCTAAAGTTTGGCAAACTTAAGTCTCAAAAGAGATCTTACCCTGAAGCAAACCCTAAAGATCAGTCTTACAAGAAGCCCTAGCAAAATTCTCCCTACTACAACCGAGAGCGGCAAACCAACTCCTTTGTTCCGTTCATATGTTGCTGCTTCTAGAGAGGCCCCTCTGTGTTTTGAATACAATGATCTGGGACACTTTAGGGCCAACTGCCCCAAGCTAGCATCATCTTTTCCTCAACACGATCGAGCAAATCAGGGCCGTGGAACCCCCCATCAACCACCAAGGTGCAAGAGGTGAAGAAGAGCATGCCACCATCCATGTGGCGGCGGTAGAACATCAAGGTCCAAATCAACAATTTGGTGTTATTCAAACCCCATCCACTCATCATGGTAAGCCATTCCAACTTTTGATTGACTGTGGGAGTACCCATTCATTTCTTTCTCCTAGGTGCTTATACTAAAATTAAATCTGAGTCAAAAACCAGCTAGGAAAATGGTTGTAGAGCTAGCTAGTGGGAAAGAAATAGTATCCCACCATTCTGTAGGAAACCTTGACTTTGAATTGGGTAGTGTGAATAGACACATGGACATTTTAAAATCTTATCATTAGGTATTTATGATGGGATCCTTAGGATGGATTGGTTAATTGTAAACAATGCTAGTATTCATTATAACCAGAGGAGTATCACTTTTAAAAATAAGCATGGCCAAGTAGTATCAGTTTAGGGCAAGACAGGTAAACCCAAGTCTAGGAGCACATAAGGGACAACAAGTTTTCCTAGTTAAACTCAACAAAGTTGTTGAACCTAGTAAGGAATCATAACCCTCTTGGCTCCAAGAATTCTCTGACATCTTTCCTGACGAGCTTACAAGGCTACCTCCTCCTCAGAGAAGTCGATCATGACATCGAGCTAATCCATGGTGCTCAACCTATCTCAAAAACACCCTATAAGATGTCTCTCTCATGAAGCCATTGAACTCAAGGAGAAACTTTCCTAACTTATTAAGCAATGATTTTTATGCCCCAATAGCTCTCCTTGGGGAGCACCCATTCTTTTCCAAAAGAAGAAGGATGACACTCTTTGTCTCTGCTACATAGATTATCGAGGGCTAAATCAAGTCACTATCAAAAACAAGTATCCTATCCCTCACATTGATGACCTTCTTGACAAGCTTCATGGGGCCAAGG
Organism: Cibotium barometz; assembly: GCF_041138505.1. NCBI lineage: Eukaryota > Viridiplantae > Streptophyta > Polypodiopsida > Cyatheales > Cibotiaceae > Cibotium > Cibotium barometz. The sequence goes on along the minus strand of NC_141072.1, from coordinate 11,260,728 downwards.
TTTTCTCAAAGATAGACTTGAGGTTTGGCTACTATTAGATCATACTCAAAGAAGCAGTATACCTAAGATAGCTTTCAATACCCATTATGGCCACTATGAGTTTATTGTAATGTTGTAATGTCATTTGGGTTAACCAATGCTCCTGCAACTTTCAACTGCCTAATGCAAGATATATTCTATCCCTACTTGGATGAATTTGTGCTTGTCTTCTTTGATGACATCTTAGTCTACTCCAAGTCGAAAGAGCATGAGGAGCATGTGTGTAGAGTTTTGCAATTGCTGCACAGACATAAACTCTATGCTAAGAAGAGAAAATGTACCTTCTTTACTCATCAGATTGAGTATTTTGGATTCATTGTCTCCCAAGATGGTATTTCAGTAGATCTCACCAAGGTTACAGATATACTGCAATGGCCACCCCCTAAATCAGTCCACGAAGTTCATGGATTTTTGGGAATCACAAGATGGTATAGAATTTTCATTAAAGATTATGCCCTAGTAGCTGCACCCTTGACGGATCTTCTTAAGAAGGATTAAAAAATAGTGTGGTTGCAAATCCATCAAGTTAGCTTTGATTAGCTCAAAGCCATCATTACCTCAGCTCTAGTCCTGAAACTTCCTAATTTCACCCCAGAGAATTTGAAATGGTTACTAATGCTAGTAGTCTAGCACTTGGTGGTGTCTTAGGCCAAGAAGGAAGACCAATAGCTTATACTTCTCGCAAGCTGAAGCAATATGAAACAAATTATGCCACCTATGATTTGGAACTCTTAGCTGTTGTTCATTGCATCAAGTTATGGAGACATTATCTCTTCGGTTTTGTAAATTCTAGCATGTTTACTGACCACAAAAGTCTGAAGTGGATCTTCACCCAACCTAACCTCAACATGAGGCAGAGAAGAATTGAAATCCTACAAGAATATGACTTTGACATCAAATTCTACCCTAGGGAGGATAATGTGGTAACTAATGCACTCAGCCGTAAATCTTTCTTGAGTGCAATTTCTATGCCAAATGATCCCATTCGGATCAAGGCAAAAGAAGTGTCAATCCATGATCCCAATTACCAAAATATGGTGAACCTAGTCAAAGAAGAAGGAATCTCACAAAAAGAGAAAAATCTAGTCAAAGTTTACTCCACCCATCATCAAGGAGATCTTCAAGCTTCATGGTCTACCAAAGAGGATAGTCAGTAATTAGGATTATGACTTCACTTCAAAGTATTGGTAGTCCTTATTTCACGCCTTAGGTACTTAACTTTATTTTAGTACAGCTTATCATCCAGAGACCGATGGCCAGACTAAGAGAGTCAACCAAATAATTGAAGACATTCTGAGAGCATATTGTGGATGAGAGATAAGAAGATGGATTCAATACCTTCCTTTGTTAGAATTTGCTTATAATACATCTTATCATCAGAGTATAGGTATGTCACCATTCAAAGCACTCTATGGGCAATAATGCTTATCCCCACTAAATTTCTCTGATCCAACCTTAAGAGCCAAAGCCTTTAAAAAAAAGGCTTGAGTAGATGGAGGAACAGACCAAAGCTATCCAGAAAGAAATTAAAGCTACTCAAGATCGGCAAAAGCATTATGTCGACACAAGGAGGTCTGAAAGGATCTTCAAGGAAGGAGACAAAGTCCTTCTATGAATGTGACCCAAGCGTAGCTCTTTGTCAGTTCTTGGAAAATATAAGAAGCTGAGCCCAAGATACGGTGCACCCTATACAGTCATCAAATGTCTGGGCAAAAGTGTCTATACGTGTAGCTCCCATCCCATATTAAGGTCCATAATGTATTTTATGTAAGTTTATTAAAGCCTTATGTACCCAACCTCGATCATATTCTTAATGATGAGCAAGTTGTAATCCCAACTCAAGGAGTACTTGAATTGCAGCCTAGTAGGATCATAGATGCTAGAGAAAGGAAACTCCGTAATAGAAATATTACCGAAAATGGTAGCACGAGTGTGGGAGATAAATTGAGGGAATTTTGCCACCCAACTCCTATTCAACTTCATGTCTTCGCATCATAAGAAAATAATTGACATTTTAAAAGAAACATCAATCAACTTGAAAGCATGCACACTTATTGAAAGACAACATAGATTGCACGTCACATCTTTGCAAACATTCTCCTTAAATACTTACTTGATTGATATACAAAGATATATATGAATGTAGTCTCTGACATTTTTAGGTTATATCAATAGCTCTTTCTCTACCTTCTAGGCATAGATTACATTTACATTCTTCTAGATGTCATTTACAATACCTCTTTGTAGACAACATTGGTTGTGTAGACTTTGTTTGTATCTTTGATTCTATTTTTATGGTCTACAGTATCTTTTACACACACTTTCACTGCATCTGATGATCTATCGAGCACGTGACATAGCAACATAAAATTATCCATGTGTGAATACTTGTGTGGCTAAATAAAGTCCCAACACACTCAATGTTTGTCCTTGGGACTTATTTATTGACATACCAAAAGCTAGCCTCATAGGAAATTCTCTCCTTCTCATGTCAAAAGGCAATTGAAGCATAGATGGTATGAATGTTATCCTAGGAATAAAGACCATGTCTCCAATGTTTGTACCTGTAATAATTTCTATTTCTATCACTTTTGAGTAAAATTGCTTGTGTATAAGTCTGGTACCATTACAAAGTTCCCATTGAGGGTCCAAATTATGGAGTAGCATGATAGGAGCATTTATCTTTAGAAGCAAGCAATGAGGAGGGTAACCACCACCTAAGTTCAAACTATTCAAGTACTCAGTTGCATACAATATACTATCATGTGCAAAAGAAAAAACTCAATCTACACTAAGGTATCCTCTTTTAAGACCACGTAATGCAGTCAAGGCTAGTTCAATGATCTCATCAACCTCTTGATTTTGTGGTGCAATAATAGTGCAGTCTTTGAAGAAGCATGCATAATCCTCTACTCTTTGAAGATCTTTGTACACCCATTCTACTAAACTCAGCAGGGAGCTCCCATGGATCAACATTCATTGGTAGAATTACCACTCTACCTTGATTGTTTGAATGGTCTATAGAGCCATCCCTAATTTGTAAAGTCCATTTGATAGTTCTGTACAATCATAACCACTTTGAATGACCCTAATGTTTGGGGTGAGCTTTAAAAAATTGACATATCTCCAAATATATGACTGACACAATGTTGTATCAACAATATCCTCACGTGATCCCTTTGCCACCACAACAGGTAAGATTTGCCTAAAGTCAAACCAAAGAGCATAATTTTTCCACCAAACACTATATCACTTTACATAATATCTTTTAATATCCTATCCAATGCTTCATATACATACCAATGTATCATTGGAGCCTCATTCCAAATGATCAATCTTGCAAGCTTCAACGTCTCTCCAACACCTCCTGTGAGACCCCTCTGTCCCCTCCGCACACCGGATTCTCGGTTGTTGCTAGCAGAGCAGCGGAAGTAGCTTCCTCTTTGTGCAGGGCAGGGTTTCCCACTTGGGGCCTCGTCCTCGAATGTCCGGACACGAGACTAATCTGGTGGTCATTCTAAAACTAAAATCGGGAAAATTTTCCTTATTCGAAAAATGGGGATGATTCCACCTTTTTGATTTTCTTAACGAATTTTCTAATGGGTCAAGAGACTAAACTATCCTTCACCTGATTAAACCAGATAGAAGGAAAACTATCACTGACTTAATTTGAAGAAATCAATGCTTTTTCCTAATCAAAATTAGGCACAGTCATTGATCTAATCATCTGAGGAAATCAATGCTTTTTTCCTAACCAAAATCAGGCACAACCATTGATCTACTCATTTGAGAAATTCTTCAAAGTTTTATTTAGCTACTCGAATTCTAAGCGTATTCCTATTATTTCAATTTAATTATTAAATGGAAAATTTTGGAATGGATGTTCGCTTGTTGTGAATGAACGGGTGTAACATTGTCAAACATAGAATTTTCAAAAATTGACTGGGCTTATGGCTGCAGGACTGACAGCCACCCCGGATATCCTTTGACAATTTAAAATACCCCTACATTAAATGCACTTTAATGCACCTCATTTGCCCAACTAAATGCATTTAATCTAAATTTAATGCTCCTTCCAAAATTAGGCAGCAGATCTTGCTAGTTTGGGCAGTAGGCACATGGAATGGGCGTGGCGAACGGGCGTGGGCTTCTCAGAGATGTCTGCCAGAATGCAATTTTGCATGTGATTTTCCTCCTCCTCCTGCTGATTCAGGTGTCTTCCTATGGATTTTTTATGATTTTGTTTTTACAAGGGGCTAGAGCTAGTCTCCAACTTCTTATTGATGCCTATAATGCATGGTTTTTAACCTAATGAATTGAAACTAATTAGATGATTAAACAAAAATGTAAACATGAAGAACGAACACAAAAATTAAAAATTTCTTGAATGATGCTAAGGGCAAGGTAAGAGTACTCACAAGGTAAGATTCGAATGCTCCGATGCTTGATCAACAATCCAAAATCTCAATAATCTCCAACAAAACACAAAGCAAAACAATGTTAATCATCCTACCGATGGATTTTAACTGGGTTGATTCAAAGACTCTAGGTAATGAATCAAGTGAAGGACCCTAAGTTAAATGCCTTCCCTGGCAACGGAGCCAAAAATGTTAATGGATAACATACTTCCTTACACACACAAGAGAAAGAAAAGGAGAAGGGTGCATGCAAGGATCTAATCCAATGAATGGCACTTAGCCAACCCCTAAGGGTTAACTCCCCGATGTGAGGCCGTAGGGGCTCACTCCACACTCTCCTTGTGTCACCCAAAGAGAGATCCAAGGCTAGGTAATGAGCAAGAGGGAAAGAGCTATGGAGAGCTCAATCTCTACCTCATGCCAATATACGACATGGTAGATAGCAATGAGAAGGTAGAAGAGAAGAGAAGGGAGAGCACTACCATTCCTACTCACATACACCAACAATCTATGGAAGCAAGCCACAACACAAGCAAGCAAGCAAGCCACAACACAAGCAAGCAACATCAACTCAAAAGATAGAGAGAGAGAGAGAGAGAGAAGGCAAGACTCAATTGAGACAAATGGGATTGTCCCTTTTCATATTTCATGAAATGTCTTATATACATGAGCTCACATTTACAATGTCTGGCAAATGGAGGCCCAAAACTAGTGTTCCTAGTTTAACTAGCTTTATGTACATCAATTTCTTATGAACGGCATTACACAAGTCGTAAGCTTGGTCATCCCATGTCTCATTTACAATAAGCGCTTACTGTGGTTACAAAAAGATGAGTTACGAAAAGGCGTAGTGGCCACGCGAAAAGGTCATGTTAACCGGAGTGGTTAACATGATCCATTATACATGCCAATCAAAAGACAACTCACTCCACTCTAAATTCCATGAAGTAAAGCAAAGAGACTCTCACGTATGTTACAACTTCCCTCACTTCTCGCCATCCACATTCCAAGATATCACAAGTCAACGATAGCAATTCGAAGCATTGGTAAGTACCCAACGATAGTTGTTGTCTATTGCTAGTTCCGATTATGAATGGATAGAGTTCTCTCTTGGGAGGTGCGGTAGCCCATAACATCGAGAAAGCTATATTCACGTACTTCTTTTTTTATAAGACCAACAAATTTAAAAAAGTGGACTTGGGAGTACTGCTAAACCTTTATAAGGCATACAAAGAGCTCAATGTTACAAAACTTTGCTAAACATGTCTATAAGGAGGAAATCAAAAAGCTTTTGACACTAAGAGGACAATACCTCTTGGACTACTCTCGTCAAAACAATAATTATTTATTCTAGTCTTGAAGCCATACCATGCCAAAGCCCATGTAGAGGCTAGCCAAAGACTAGGCATCCATAAAAGCTCCTAAGAAACCAAACAAAAAAGGGATAGACTCACGAAGAGGACCCACTCTACCACCCTCAAAGAAACCTAAAGTGGAGGAAACCCCATAGCAAGACCACAGAACTAGCCAAGATTTTTTCTTTTGAAGGTGGTGTTGAGTAGGCCTAGTTATGATCTTTAAATCTACTGATATACTGACTCGGTCAAAACCCTCCCTCAATAGCCACTGCAAAAGAGGAAGACAAAGGGGACAAAGCACAAGTAGAGCAAGGAGTTAAGCCTACTAGAGGCCACTGCCATAGAGAACGAAATGCCAAAAGGCCAAAAGGCATTCCTACTACATGACCTGTCCACTACAACCCATGCCTTTAGTTACTTAAATGATGAGATTATTATCCCCAAATGTCAAGAAAAATTTGATGACCAAGAATGCATGTGCCAGCAACAAGGTTGCTTTAAAGGCCAATAGTTAATTGCCCATGGAAAAATAGACATCCAAGTAGGGTGTATTGAGTTGATCCAACATTGTACTGCATAGTTATCTCATATATATGTAACAATAAAGGCCTAGATGCCTCCAAAGAATTCCCCATGATAAAGACCTAGATGGTTGCAAAGGATGCCCAATAATAAAGGCCTAGATTGCTGCAGAGAATGCCCAACAAGTGCTGATATTGCAAGCAAGCTAGAGACTCAAAAATATGACCTTATGTGGTCAAGGGAGGTCAAGACCCTGAGGGCTTGGCTAATGAATATAGAGAGGAAGTAGAGAAAGACATAAAAGAAGGAGACAAGGAGCCACCCTCTGTCATAGTGAGACTGAGGAAGCACCAAAGGAGATTGAGTCATCCCAAAGAGCTCATAAGGAACAAGGAGAGGGGACCTAGGATGCTAATCTCCCTGACCTCAACACCACTGACCCATTTGATGAGCTACCATAGTAGCCCCCCAAAGCCACTGGAAGAGAGTGAAGTTTTACCAATAATCATTGAACCATACTTTTAACCCACCTAACCTCTTCTTTGAAGCTAAATAAATGCCACTAAAGGACCTCTCACACCTACCACCTATATGGGATTATGATGATATTCTTTATAAGAAGCTAGTGAAGTCCCTTCTATATGCAGAGAGCCCATCCATACCATTTATAGGTGTGAGGTCCCACTAATGTGGCTTTATCTAAAGAAGCCTTTCAAGGAACTCCTATTACTAAAGACAACAGATGATATAAGAGACATACTAATGATAGAACCTTTCAAGGAACTCCTATTGTTAAAGACAACATATGATATAGGAGACCTACTAATGATAGAGCATTCAACAATGCCAAATGAAAAACCAACCAAGATGGTAGCTCTGCTACCTAAAGGAACCTAGATTGTTGGGCCATGTACATTATGCTAGTAGAGGATCAAGCCCATGTATATGTCCCTCTGTAGGTGCATGTAGTGAAACCAAAAAGAAGACAATTGCTCCTTAACTTTTTGAAGTTTAAATCATCGTCATTCAACATGATCCTAACAAAATATTGGATGTGTGGGTAGACTACCCAATTTTATCAACTCCTATCAAGAGGTCCTCAAATCACAATCCAAGCACCCATCAAGTTCTTAGATACCACTAGAATTTACCTCTAGGATTTCAAAGAGGAGAAGCTTCACATGCAGTGCCATAAATATGATGAATCCCATATGCAAGGCTTCACCTTCGACCTCAACATCAGTCCCACTCTTTGTCATATATATGGGCTATTTGCACATGTTCAATTCCTAGAAGCCTATAGGATGCGACCCTTCAAAGAGATGTTCTCCTCCAAGTTTATCCTCTCTAGCTACAATTTGTGTTCACCCATAATGGCAAGCCACTCCAATGCTTGAAGGTGGTGAAACACTTTCACATGTAAAGGTCATTGTGAAAATGCTACCATTGACGAAGATCGTTCCTCATAGCTTACAAGGACAAAAGTAGGACTAGGCAGGGGGGAGGGGGTTCTTCACACTTTTCGTGCATTAGAAATCCCTACTTCTAGCCTAATAGTAATTCACATTATGTGTGGCTATGGGCCCCATTGATATGGGCACCTATGATTTCAAAGAATACAATCTGGAATCGAGATGTAAATTTTGCATCTCTATCACTTATAATTCTCCTAGGCAATCCGTGTAATCTGAGTATCTCTTTTAAGAAAATGTTAGCAACATCTAAATGTATATAAGTCTTCTTTACAAAGATCAAATAAGAAACCTTTGTTAATCATATGATGGATTCATATCTAGCATTCGGCAAAGGCAATCTAGCGATAAATTCCATGCTTATGCATTCCCTTTTTGTGTGTGGTGGGGAATGTCCAAAGGATGCAACTTCCCTCAGATTTTTACTCTTTCAGTGACCTTTTGACATGTTAAGCATTGAGATGAACGTGACGCAATATATCCTTCTTGAGTCTAGGCCAAAAGAAACTTTTCTTTCTTACTCAAGATGTCTTGCTATAATATTTTCTTCAAATATCCACCTTTGAGAACACAACCAATTGTTTGATGTACAAGTAATCATCTTCTAGCTTGTATCCTTGAATTTTCTTCACCTCTTGGGCCATCTTACTCTCTTGCTTAAGCAAGGCAATCATAGGTGCATGCAAAGGATTCATCTAATTTAGTTTTTTCACTGATATTATTGGGTAAGGGATTAAAAATCATAGTTACAATGTGACACGAGTAAGGAGGCTTCTCTATTGAGCTCATCTATAACCATGTTCTCCTTTCTTGATTTATACTTAATCTTAAAGTCAAACTCTTGAAGACTCTACATCCATCTTCTTTGCCTCATATTAAGATCACTCTGAGTGAAGATTCATTTAAAAAGCTCTTATAATCAGTCTCACCAAGGTGAATTTCTACCCAAGAAGATAATATTACCAAAGCTTTAAAGAATGCAGTATTGCAAGTAACTCTAAGTCATGGACATCATACAAGCTTTAAAGCATACACTATTGCATGTAGCTCTAAGTTATGGACACCATAATTTCTCTCATGTAGCCTCAACTTTTGGGATTCATATGCTATGAGGCATCCCTCCTTCAGGATTCCACCAATAGCGAATCCACTACATCAATGACAACTTTAAAATACTTGCCAAACTATGATAACTTCAAAAATAGATTGGTTAACTTATCAAAGGTGCTTTGGCACATAGAGGTCCATACAAAAGGAGCATCCTTCTTGAGAATTGTAGTCAAGAGAGAAGAAAACTTGGCATATCGATGGATGAAAATCCGATACCATCTTGTTAAGCCTAACTTCCTTTACTATCTTTGGCTCTAGCCAGTAATAATGGCTTGTATGTTTACTAAGTCACCTAAAATTCCATCCTTTGACACTATGAAATTCCATCCTTTGACACTATGAAATTCCATCCTTTGATACTATGAAATTCCATTCTTTGACATAATGAACCCCAAATATTCAATACAATTAATAAAGAAAATACACTTACTCTTCTTAGCAAGAAGTTTTGTGCTTTATGAGGATCTCCAAAACTTTGTGCACATGCTTCTCATGGTCAGCATCATTGTAGACCAAGATGTCATCAAAGAAGACCAAAAATTAAATCATCTAGGTTCTCTCTAAACATATCTTGCATTAATCAATTGAAGGTAGTCCGAGACATCTATCAATCTGAATGGTATTATTATAAATTCATAATGTCCATATCAGTATTATAGGAAGCCTTGGGAAAATCTTACTCCTTAATCTTAATTTGATAGCAACCACAATTCAAGTCAATCTTAAGTAAACATTTGGGCAACCATGCAACAATCAATCTAAATGCTCATTCATCCTAGGAATACAATAATTATTTTTTTATGGTTAATGGATTGAATCCCCAATAAAATCAATACATAAATTGAGAGTTTTATCCCTTTTCTTCTAGCTTAACTGATTCAATCCCCGGTTATAATCAATACATAAACTAAGAGTTTTATCCTTTGTCTTCTAGAGAAAAGCATACATGTAGTCCATAGGGATACACTAGGTTGAACAGCCAAAAGCTACCTCAATTATTCCTTGAGTTTAATTTCTTTTGGAATAAGAATGAACATCTTATATGCTCTCCTTATACAGTTGACCGAGCTCTAGGTATTAGCTCAATCTCATGATTCTCATGATCTACTTCACAAATTTGAGGCATTTCAATCAAGATTCAATATATCAACATATTTACTTAACTGTTCAAGCTCCTTGGCATTAGATTCCTTGTTTATAAGATTTAGCTTGATAACAAAAATTGCTCAGCCATCTTTACCGCTTTTGATATAGATTAGGGTTTTACATTTTTCACTATCCTATCTAATGGGGGATCCAAATTTTGAATGAACCAATAAAGAAGCATTGTATCATCCATTGATAGAGCATAATGAACAAGATTGGCATATGACTCATGGTATCCCTCATCAATAGACTTTCTTTTTGAGATAGCTTCAAGAATTCATTCATCTTATCTTCTTAAAATCCCAAGGGACAAAATCTTAGATGAAGGTATGCTTTTATGTCTTCCACCTAAGCTTATCTTGATTTAGATGATTTGATTCAGCATGGCTTTTCTAGCTATTTCAAGTAACTCTGATTATCTTGAGATGAAGAGCAAGAACCATCTTACTATGGTTATTATACCCTGCTATATTGAAATATTCATCAATATAACTAGTTTGTCTAATTCAAAACCATCAAGAGTGTCCCTTCACCTTGAAATGGACCTAATTGAGACCTATGGAGTGCTTGGAGTGGTTCCTTAATGTCGATTGTCAAATACTTCAGTTTACAAGTGTGACATTTTGAGCTTATGATCACCATGTCTCATGGTTTCTCTTTGAAAGAAAAAAACTCTCTTTCATGTAAAAAATTTACAATGATTTTCTTTGACAATAAGGAAACACTTCTTTTATTTCTTCAGTGTTCATTACACTACTTGGGGAAATCTCAACTCTTAGATCTAAAAAGTTGAATTGAAAATATCGGTACTGGCCTACTATTACAAACTTTCTATGTGTAAGATATAGACTAAGATGGTGAAGTGTGGCTACATACTCATCTAAGGTAAAGAAAATTCCACTATTATAAACTTTCTATGTGGAAGATATAGAGTAAGATGGTTAAGTTTGACTAGGTACTCGTCTAAGGTAAAGAAACTTCTACCACAAATCCTATATTCTTTTATAAAATTCAGGCTTTTCATAATCACGGTTGGACTCAAATTTGAAGCATATATGGAAGTTAGTCTATATATATTTTTCCACAATAAACTTCACCCATAATAAAGTCGTAACATGGTTGGACTCAAATTTAAATCATATATGGAAGATAGTCCATATCTATTTCTACAGTTAACTTCTCCCATAATACAGTCATAATCCTATATCTATTTCTATAGTAAACTTCTCCCATAATAAGTCATAATTTAAGTTTTTCATAATCATGGTTGGACTCAAATTTGAAGCATATATGGGAGATAGTCTATATCTGTTTCCACAATAAACTTCTCCCATAGTAAAGTTGAAAATTGCAAGAGATATGGTGTGATGCCTAGCACTTATGTGTATATGCAACCTAGAGTTTATAACACACACGGATATTCTTAGTGGGATAAAATTTTGGATATGCAATATACTTCATGTGTCATTGTGTTTCCAATTAGAGATATTGAAATAATGTATCAAAATACAATCATTTGTCATGAATTTGAAACAATAAACATGGTAGACCACTACTATGTCATTGATATGGACAATGCTGCCATGGAGAATAAGGAGTTTTGTCGAGAAGCCTCACGGTTAAGACAGCTCCTACAAGCTCACAAGATAGTTAATCCCATAAGAAATAAGAGTCCTAGGGGATCTAGAAGGCTTCTAGTCAAGCCTTAATAACATGTTTTTTTGTAATGAAGTGAAGGTTCTCTTTTTGGAATATATGTGTGTATATTTTTAGACCATGGTGCAAGAGGCAAGCACTTATCCTAAAGAAATAGGCCACATATGTGGCATTTCAGCACTTTTTGGCTAGCTATCCTCATGTAGCCATCTAGTACATCTTAGAATGCAGAGACCTCTTCTTCTCGAACATCCATGTAAAGAGGCTGTAAAAGAGAATGAGTAAATGTGAAAGAACCTATGAAAAGGTGAGAAGAATCCACTGGGAGAGAATAAAGGGTAGCATGAGAAGATTTAGGAAGTGTGGAGATATTCTGGGAAGTGTGGAGATATTCTGGGAGATATTCTGGGAAAAGTGAAGAGGTGGAGAAAATCAGGGAAAAGAGGTGGAGTGAATCATGGAGAAATCAGTGGGATTAGATGCTTGATGTAAACTCTATAAATTGAGGCATTGCCCTAATGAGAATTTTCTAGTTTTTGAGTATCCATGCCTATATTAATCTATTTGTTGATTACCCACTAATTACATCTTAATTATTTACTAATCACTTTGTTAATGATGTTGATTCTAGTGTTTGATCCACCATAGCTCATCACAATGCTCTAATTTCAACATGGTATCAAAGCCATGCCTAGAATCCATCAGGTTTATGAGCCCATTATTTAATTAATCAAGATTAGTAGATAATTAGGAAATAATCCAATTTTTAGTTATTTTTCAACTAGCTTCTATACCCCCAGCCCAGTGGAGGAGTTCATTCTCCTTGCACACTTCAAATTAGGCCAAGCCCTTTTAGGTACTTAAACTACGCTCAAGGGGCTACAATCTACTCGAAGGAATTGAATCGAATCAGCGCGAATCATCGGCGGCGGTAGCCCGAATTGCAGGCGCATTTTTTTAAGGAAAATTGACATTACAGCTTCCACAAATCAAAGTTCTCTAATTCCTCTTAGCCCAAGGTGTTTTCAAGCATGCTCTACAAGCTCGTGAAGACATAATTTAGTTTCATCAAGTCTACAGTGAGATCCAAGCTCTTCATCAAATCTGCACGTGACTTTGGTAAAACAAAGATTAAGCTTTCAATATTTGGTCAAATCTTGTGTTTCTTGGCTTAATCCTCTACTAGACTCATTGCTATTGATGACTTTGAAAGCATTTGAGCTCATTTAAAGTCTAATGAACCAGATCTGGACTCCCCGCATACTCTATTTTTTGCACATAAAATAATAGATTAATTTGCTAATCAATGATTAATTAGTACTAATCACTATATTTTGGTGCAATTGAGGGTTCAAATTAACCATTAGGTATCTAATACAGATCCCTATAACTTCAGATTTCAATTCAGAGTTGGTTTGATACTCCAACCATTCCGTACAAATTGGTTACCCTTGATTTAATGTAATTTCTGGTGATTTTATGCTGCATAAACATAAAAATCAATTTTTCCATGATTATAATGAGAATCATTCAATTAATCTAGGATGATTAATCCTAGAATATGGTAGGAATTCCTCTTTTCATACTATGAATGAAAATGATTTATGTGTTAATTTTTCAGAAATTTTACCACCATAGCTCTACTGCTATTACTGATAAATCTTAATAATTTGAAAGCATAAAGTTTAGTAATATCCCTATGATTAGAATAACCATTAATTGGATCAATATCCAATTATGGACTTGATTCTTAATTTTTTCATAATTTAAATAGCATAAAAGCATTAAAAAGCCACTTATTTGGCCTCTAATTTGACAAGCATAGAATTTACTTTTAGATTAGAGAATTGCTTCATGAGAAGCTTCATTTAAATATAGAATAGGTCATAGGAATGACCATTCTTTGGGGGGGGGAGAGAAATGCTTTAAAAAAATATTATAATTTAAGCATAAATGTAAATTTATGTGTTTTATCACTACCATTCATTAAAGAACTTCAATTGTATTAAAAATCCATTCAATTGAATGCTTCTCAAGCTTGAGAGGGGTTGAGAAGAGAGAAACATTTGGAGATTAAAGAAAAAGGACCATAAACCACATTTTACCTCCTAGATTGCTTGATTCTTTGATCAAAGTAGAGGCCCCCAAACCAATCAATTGGTTTGGTATGTTGATGAAGTCTCCAAGGAAGATTGAAGAGAGAGAGAAGCTCCAATCTCTTCAATTTGTAGAGGATTTTTAGAGAATAATAGAAAATAAGCTTATCTTAGAGTAATACCGGCATAGTTAAGTTCAACGATGAGAATACAAAAGAATGAGGGTCTATTTATAGGTGAGAGAGGCCACTAACTGAGTCCAGCTGAGTTCTAGAATTTTCCAGCTTGGCTGAATTTAGACAAGTTTTGGACCAGTTTGGCTCCCTTTTTTATTTGGTTTGATCTAGGAGAGAGGAGAGATAAAAATATCCTATCAATGAGTCAAAAATGAATGATTACTCCAAAATATCTCATTTTTTTATTAATACTTCATAGTTTTTAACTAATAAATCTAGTACTTAGTCAACTCTTCATCTTATGTGAGCATTTACTCATTTTTGGGTATTTTCTTTTATTCTTTGGATTTATCTTATCCCAACACTTGGATTAATCTTATTGGTCCTCTAAATTATTTTTAATTAATTCCAATTGCACCTTGGAAAATCTATTTGGATTTTTTGCTTCAAGGAACATTTTTTGATATTTGTAGAATTTATTTATCCAAAAATATCCCAATATTGATTTACTACTCTCTAGAAATTTTTATCACTAGGCCAAACAAGGAAAAATAATATTTTCTTGTATTCAGAAACATAGAATGATTACAAGGGATTGAAGTAGAAGCTTATTTGTTATTCAAGCTAAGGAGGAATCTTACATCCTCTCCCACTTGAAAAACAGGAAATATCCTCATCATCTCGCAAAGTGGGGGTAATTCTTCACCAAATCTTCTTCTTTCTCCTAGGTGGTGTCTTCTAGAAGGAAGAACTTCCAGTTTACTAGGAATTCTCTGAGGACTCTGCTCCTCAGAATCTTCTCATGAACGTCAAGGATTTCCTCAGGTTGGAGTACCATCTGGCCTTGAGTCGGAGAGATCAATTGTTCATCATCAAGCATGTGACTCGGGCTAGGTACATATTTCTTAAGAAAACTGACATGGAATGCATCATGTACCTTGAGGAGATGGGGAAGCAGAAGAAGTTTGTAGGCTAGATCGCCCACTACATAAGGCCCATAGTATCTGCGACAGAGCTTCTTGTACTTCCCTAAAGGATAAGGAACTTATTTTTGGTCGTACTCGAATGAAGACCATATCTGACTCCAAAAACTCTCTCCTTTACCTCTTTTTATCTGCATAATGCTTTTGTCTGTCTTGGGCTGCCTTTATATCTTTACGGATTGATTGCATCTGCTGGTCCATGTCATCAAGCATTTGTCTGGACATTTTGACTCTGATCAATGGGTCAGACCAAGTCAACGGTGTAAGGCAATCTTGTCCATACAAAGCTTTGAAAGGACTCATCCCAATGCTCCGAAGTATTGTAAGCAAATTTGACCACATGCAGATGACTTAACCACTTCCTGGGTTCCCTACCAGCATGACTGAAGGATATCTTCTATTACCTGATTCACCCTTTCTGTCTGGCCATCAGTTTTGGGGTGATAGGCTGTGCTGAGATCCAAGAAAGTTCCTACTGCTTCAAAGAATGTAGTCCAGAATTTCGATGTGAATTTGGGATCTCTGTCACTTACTATCCTCCTGGGTAAACCATGCAATCTGAAGATCTCCTTAAGGAAAACTCTAGCAACATCCACTGCAGAGTATGTTTCTTTCACTGGAATCAGATAGGCAACTTTGATTAGCCTATCAACTACCACAAAAATGGAGTTGTAACTTGACTGCACTGAGAAGGTAATTTAGTGACAAAGTCCATACTGATGCATTCCCACTTTATCTGTGGAATGTCTAGAGGTTGCAATTTCCCTGGCATCTTAACTCTCTCTACCGCCTAGACTCTTTGGCACATCAAGCATTTCCGCACATGATCAAGTACATCCTTTTTCCTAATTCACAGGACATCACATCCATTCATCCATTTTCATTTATCTGATTCATATCACTTCCATCCATCCATTTACATCTATCTGATTCCTATCACATCTCATCACATCTATTTATAGAATGTAAGAGAATTCTAATTTTTTTTTATATAAAGATTCTTCACGCATCTAATTAGGCATAAAGATAACTTTAGTAGGAATAACACTTTTATAAAAATCCTTTTATGCATCTATTTAGTCATAAATTCAATTTTAAAGAAAATAACACTTTCGAATTAAAAATAAACCTTTTATGCATTTTACTATGCATAAATTCCATTTTAATGGGAATAACACTTTCAAAATAAAAATCAATCTTTTATGCATCTTCCTATGCATAAATTCATTTTAAATGAGAATGACACTTTTGAATTAAAAATCAATCTTTTATGCATCTTCCTATGCATAAAATCAAAATTGATGAAAATAACTCTTTTGAACTAAAAATAGATTTCTTTATGCATCATTCTATGCATAAAATCAAAATTGATGAAAATAACTCTTTTGAACTAAAAATAGATTTCTTTATGCATCTTTCTATGGATAAAATCAAAATTGATGAAAATAACTCTTTTGAACTAAAAATATATTTCTTTATGCATCTTTCTATGCATCAAATCAAAACTGATGAGAATAACACTTTTGGATTAAAATAAATTCTTTATGCATCTTTCCATGCATAAATCCAATTTACTAAGAATTACACTTTTAGAATAAAAGAATTTCTCTTATGCATCTAATTTATGCATAAAATCCATTTATGATGAAAATCACACTTTTAATATAAAAAAATCTTTTATGCATATGTTTATGCATACAAATCATTTATGATGAAAATCACTCTTTTAATATAAAAGAATTTTTTTTATACATCCATTTATGCATAAAAATCATTTATGATAAAAATCACACTTTTAATATAAAAAATTATCTTTTATGCATACAAATCATTTATGATGAAAATCACTCTTTTAATATAAAAGAATTTCTTTTATGCATCCATTTATGCATAAAAATCATTTATGATGAAAATCACACTTTTAATATTCAAAAATATATTTTATGCATATGTTTATGCATACAAATTATTTATGATGAAAATCACTCTTTTAATATAAAAGAATTTCTTTTATGCATCCATTTATGCATAAAAATCATTTATGATGAAAATCACACTTTTAATATAAAACAAAATCTTTTATGCATATGTTTATGCATACAAATCATTTATGATGAAAATCACTCTTTTAATATAAAAGAATTTCTTTTATGCATCCATTTATGCATAAAAATCATTTATGATGAAAATCACACTTTTAATAAAAAAATATCTTTTATGCATACAAATCATTTATGATAAAAATCACTCTTTTAATATAAAAGAATTTCATTTATGTAGCCATTTATGCATAAAAGTCATTTATGATAAAAAAAATCAAAATTTTATAATCAAAATAATAATTTCAATATGCTTTCTTCTATGCATAGAATTTAATTCTAAAGAAAGTAACACTTTTTTAATAAAATATTTTTAGTATGCATTTTCTTATACCTAGGATGAAAATTAACACTTTAAGAATACATATACGATGGGAATTACTCTTTTTGAATAAAAAAAGTAAAAATTATTTTACATAATTTTAAAAAATTTTGCCATAACCTCCTTTGTATGGCTGACCATTTTTCAAATTTTAATTCTCTAAAATTAATTAGAAGTTCACCAAGAGTATTTAAATCATTCTAATGTAAACATTTTCTACTTATCGAGACGAAGAGAAACATTATGAAAAACTTGATTTTATCCATTAATCATTCATCTAGGATAAAGAATGGTTGGATTTACTAAAGAAGAGAGGGGTTGAGAAGAGAGAAACATTGAGAAATTATAGAAAAAGATCAAAATTCACCCTTTACCTTACAAATTGCTTGATTCTTTGATCACGGTAGAGGCCCCCAACCAATCAATTGGTTTGGTATGTTGATGGAGCCACCAATGGAGATTGAAGGAGGAGGGAAGCTCCAATTTCTTCAATTTGGAGAGAATTTTAGAGAATAGTAAAAATTATCATTATTTTAGCATAATTTTGGCATAATTATCATTATTTCAACATAATTCTGGCATAGTATAATTCTCCACCACATGACTTGGAGTTACTCTCAGTGTAGTGTATGTTCTGAAGTTGTGGAGACTCTACCAAACCCTTTGAGGTAGTTACTGATGCCAGTGGGTTTGCCTTAGGCGGTGCTCTGATGCAAGAAGGTCATGCAGTGGCCTATGAATCCAGAAAACTCAGAACACTTGAGAGAAATTATGCCATCCATGACTTGGAGTTACTCTCAGTAGTGTATGCTATGAAGTTGTGGAGACATTATCTTTTGGGACAAAGGTTCACCTTGATGACAGATCATCAAAGTCTGAAGTTGATCTTCACCTAAAGGATCTCAACATGCGTCAAAGACGATGGATGCAAACCCTGCAAGAATTTGATTTTGAAATAAAGTATCGGTCGAGGAAAGAAAATGTGGTTGTTGCAGATGTGCTCAGCAGAAAAGCCTCCTCCTTGCTTGCAATAACAGTGGTGTCAAATCCATTGATCAATGAAGCAAAGAGGAAAATCTTGCGGGACAAATTCTTTGTCCCTATTGCTATCCTTCTGATGCAGGAAAGCAAGACTCCTCACGAAATAAGTCGAGTTCTTGGATATAAACTGGATGAAGAGTGCATGTATTATAATAATCAGCTATGTATCCCCAATGATGAGGAAATAAAGGGAAGAATTCTAAGAGAAGCCCATGATAGCTTGATAGCTGGACATCCAAGGTTTATAAAAACCTATATGTCTGTGAAGAAAAGCTTCTTCTGGCTAGGACTCAAAAAGGATGTACTTGATCATGTGCGAAAATGCTTGATGTGCCAAAGAGTCAAGGCAGGGCAGAGAGAGTCAAGATGCCAGGGAAACTGCAGCCTCTAGATATTTCACAGATGAAGTGGGAATGTACCAGTATGGACATTGTCACTAGATTACCTTCAGTGCAATCAGGTTACAACTCCATTTTTGTGGTAGTTGACAGGCTAACCAAAGTTGCCCATCTGATTCCAGTGAAAGAAAAATACTCTACACTGGATGTCGCCACAGTTTTCCTTAAGGAGATCTTTAGATTGCATGGTTTACCCAGGAGAATAGTAAGTGAGAGAGATCCCAAATTCACATCGAAATTCTAGACTACGTTCTTTGAAGCAGTAGGAACTTTCTTGGATCTCAGCATAGCCTATCACCCCGAAATTGATGCCAGACAGAAAGGGTGAATTACGTAATAGAAGATATCCTTTGGTCATACTGCGGTAGGGAACCCAGGAAGTGGTTAAGTCATATGCATCTGGTCGAATTTGCTTACAATGCTTCTTATCATCCGAGCATTGGGATGAGTCCTTTCAAAGCTTTGTATGGACAAGATTGCCTTACATATCGTTGACTTGGTCTGACCCATTGATCAGAGTCGAAATGTCGAGACAAATGCTTGATGACATGGACCAGCAGATGCAATCAATCTGTAAAGATATAAAGGCAGCCCAAGACAGACAAAAGCATTATGCAGATAAAAAGAGGTCAGAGAGAGAGTTTGAAGAGTCACATATGGTCTTCATTATTCGAGTACGACCAAAAAGAAGTTTCTTATCCCTTAGGAAAGTACAAGAAGCTCTCTCTCACAGATACTGTGGGCCTTATGCTGTCATAAAGAAAGTGGGCGATCTAGCCTACAAACTTCTTCTGCATCTCAAGGTACATGATGTATTCCATGTCAATTTTCTTAAGAAATATGTACCTATTCCGAGTCACATGCTTGATGAATGAATAATTGATCTCTCCGTCTCAAGGCCAGATGGTACTCCAACCTGAGGAAATCCTTGACGTTTGGGAGAAGATTCTCAGGAGCGGAGTCCTCAGAGAATTCCTAGTAAAGTGGAAGTTCTTCCCTTTAGAAGACACCACCTGGGAGAAAAAGGAAGAGTTGGCGAAGGATTACCCCCACTTTGCGAGACAAGATGATGAGGACATCTCGCGTTTTTCAAGTGGGAGAGGATGTAAGATTCCTCCTCAGCTTGAATACAAATAAGCCTCTACTTCAATCCCTTGTAATCATTCTATGTTTCTGAATACAAGAAAATATTATTTTTCCTTGTTTGGCCTAGTGAGATAAAAATTTCTAGAGAGTGGTAAATCAATATTGTAATATTTTTGGATAAATAAATTTTACAAATATCAAAAAAATGTTCCCTGAAGCAGAAAATCAAAATAGATTTTCCAAGGTGCAATTGGAATTAATTAAAAATGATTTAGAAGACCTTAGCCTAAGGCTAAAGATTTTTTGAAAATTTTGGATTAAGGTTCCTATGGACCAATAAGGTTAATCCAAGTGTTGGGATAAGATAAATCCAAAGAATAAAAGAAAATATCCAAAATTAAATAAATACCCACATAAGATGAAGAGTACTAGATTTATTAGGTTAAAAACTATGAAGTATTTATAAAAAATGAGATATTTTGGAGTAATTATTCATTTTTGACACATTGGTAAGGAGAAGGGGGCCCTTCAAGGAGGCACCTATTTCACATGTGTGGATGAGTTTTAAACTAAAAAATAATATGATATTTTTATCTCTCCTCTCTCCTAGATCAAACCAAATAAAAAAGGGAGCCAAACTGGTCCAAAACTTGTCCAAATTCAGCCAAACTGAAGCTGGAAAATTTTAGAACTCAGTTGGACTTAGTTAGTGGCCTTCCTCACCTATAAATAGACCCTCATTCTTTTGTATTCTCATATGTGTGAGAACTAAACTATGTCGGTATTACTCTAAGATAAGCTTATTTTCCATTATCCTCTAAAAATCCTCTACAAATTGAAGAGATTGGAGCTTCTCTCTCTCTTCAATCTTCCTTGGAGACTTTATCAACATACCAAACCAATTGATTGGTTGGGGGCCTCTACTTTGATCAAAGAATCAAGCAATCTAGGAGATGAAATGTGGTTTATGGTCTTTTTTCTTTAATCTCCATGTCATGAAGCCATAGAGCTTGATTTCCACATGTACATAGGGGCCCATGGGCAAAAGGAGAAAGTGACTATCAATAGGGCTTGGGGTACATTGGTAGGATCTTTTGACACTTTTACTAATTTTGGTCATCTTGTACCTTTGGGCTCCATCTATGGAGATTTGGCCTTCCATGGTCAAGTTCATGGCTAACTTGAAAGCCATCCTCTTGGTGAGAGGTTAAACACACTTAGGCTATTTGTGCATCTTCTCTTGCTACATGCACTTATAGATTCTCTCTCTCTCTTGTATATTCATGTGATGAGCCATTTGATAACTAATGTCATGATTAATGGATACTAGATTCTTGCTTTGATGTGTTTGATTCAATATTTTACTCTAGATCCATATCATTTGGTATCAGAGCCTTGATTTTGATCCATTATCAAGGTTTTGGGCATGAGATTAGTCATTTTCTTGATAATTTTTTGAATTTTCTCTTGATTTCTTGGAGTTTTGGCTTAATCCTGCTAAAATTCTACTTAATCTTTTGAGATTAGTGGAGGGGAGGCAACATTTCATGTGATTTCATGGAGATTTAGCTCAATTGGACCTAATTTGGACACCCTGGATCAATTATTTGGGGCGAGGGTATAAAAATTGGATAAAATTTAAATTAATCACTTGTTAATCTCTCTGTTAATCACGTTTATCTTTTTGTGCTTCTACTCCAAGCTTTCCATAGCCATTACTTCTCGTCTTTCCCCCATTTTGCTCCCATTAGGGCTTTTGTTGATCTTGAGGAGAGAAACACATAGAGTACCAATTTACATGCATTTTTCTGAAAATTTCTGAAAATTTGTTTCCCTTTTCTTTCCCTTTGCTCCAAACCCTAATCTCTCTCACATAGCTCACCATTGTCCCATTCCACTCACTCTAAATTGCTGCAAATGTTATCCTATTGCTAATGAGGGCCTAGCTTGGTGTTGCTCTTGTCTTTTTGACCTGTGAGGCTAGGCGTGGCTACGCTGAATTCGCACGCAGCCTCACGGCCTACAATCACAAGAAGAAGATCAAACGCATCAAGCCTAAGCCAAGGATTATGAAGTTTGGTTGTTAGCTAAGATATTTGGCATCTCTTTTGTGGATTTTGGGGAGTTCTTCATTGCTATTGGAGAGGGAGAAGAGGAGGTTTGAGCAGCCCTCAAAAATTGCAAAAATCTTCAAGATTTGGATCCATTGGAGGCTCTATCAAGCAACAATCCAACCATTGAAGCTTTCAGAATACCATTGGTGAGTTTCTATGGCCATTTTCTCAAGCATTGGGGATTAATCCTCATGCTATAGACAAATTGGGATTATTCATGAAGAAAACCCTAATTTATAGAATTTTAACATTCCTACATAACTCATGATCCATTGGAAAGTGATTACATGCTCTAATGGGGACACATAGAAAGCCTATTGCTCACATCTTTCTTTAATCACACCCATTTGGATGTCATGTGACTATTTGTGAGACAAATGCAAGATTTTTTGATGAATCCATGCATAAATGGATGAAGGAATGCATATGCTTAGATGCATTGATTGAGCCACATGCATGGAGTGGATGTTGGGTAATAACGAGAAGGTTTTTGCTATGGACATGATGCTTTTATGCATTGGTATGATGCTATTGAGCATTGGAAGAGCTTGATGGAATCAATTGGTAATGCTCCATTCAAATGCAAGTTGATGCCCTTGAATGCCATTTGATGCCAATTACTCATAATAAGTAATGCTTATGGGAGTGATACCAATTGGATATTGATATCATTGGTATAATGGTATTACCTCACTTATGCTTATTGATTGATGTTGGATCTTTGGATGAATGGCGGACATTTGGAGCTATGTGGATAAGCATGAGTTCATGCATAATGGTTTATGAGTATATTGTAATGGGCATGAGTCATGCCACATCCTTGTAAGTGATCCGCCTCATTTTCATATTCAAGCTATATGCACCTCACAATTGTTTGCACTCACTTCAATTTCTAGAAACTAGATATGTTGGTGAGGGTACCCCGGGTGTTGGCAGAGAGGCCCGGGGGGGGGGGGGGGGGAGGGGAACATGGCTTGAATCCACCGTGCCGTGAGTGTCGTGGGGTAAAGCGGTACGGTGGAGGGTACCCCGGGTGTTGGCAGAGAGGCCCGAGGGGGGGGGACATGGCTTGAATCCACCGTGCCGTGAGTGTCGTGGGGTAAAGCGGTACGGTGGAGGATTAGGTGTGGAGGTGAAGACTTGGCCTCAACCCGTGCCTTGGTTCGGACTAGGTACCGGGGTGAGAAGAGCTTGGCCGGGAGATCGGCAAGCTTCAACGCGCTACACTGATGATCTTCTTCGCACAATCATCCTCTTGGTTTATGTACATGGCAATGGTGCCTTAATATGGACATCTCATGGGAATTGATCTTGCATTATGCCATGGGAAACGTATGGTGAATGCTTGGAATTGCAAGGAATTTGTATGCCTTTTGGTGATGCAAGTTGAGGCACATGCTATGTAATGGATGGGAATTGATAAGAGGATTATGGATTTTTCCATTGCTACTTGAGAAAAATTGAGATTTAGCTCCTAAAACAAAGGAGACTATGTCAAAATTTTCTCAAATTTCTAGTCATACATGGACAATTGAAGCTTGTGGAGCATAATTTGCAAACCTTGGGATGCCAACAATGAGGTGCGAAAGGTGTTGACATTGGTTTGGGAGCAAACAAAGATCAATTGGGCACAAAAAGGGTCACTTTGGCAAGAATCTGCAGATTCACAAAAACCCTAATTTAGTCCCAACCCTTTTGGACTGAATTAAAAGGGACCATATGAGCTCTTAGTGCTTCCTTAGAGCTACCCAACGAGCCCTTAACCTCTGCATTTCGATATCTCTTTAGGGTAGAATTTAGGGTTTTTGTAGAAACAGTAAACCCTAATTCAGTCAGGGGTTTGAAGGTCTTCTAGATCCAATTACATAGGCTTGTAGTACTCATTGGAGGCTTCCATTTGAGCTAAAAAGTTTTGCATTTGGATATCTCTAGCTCAAGTTGTACCCAAAATACCGTTTCAGCCTATAACCCTGTAAACCCTAAAACAGAGAATAGTAGCACACCTCATCTCTTACGGGTCTTTGCATAGTGGTCTAGTACACTTCATTAGCTCTCCAACAAGCTTTAGATCACTTCAATCGGACATCCCTACCTCAATTTAGAGCCAAATTTCTGAAATCGAAGGTTTCCATGGGGCCGAAGCCAAAAGGGCAACCGAGGCGCAACACTTTGGCTTCCGACGAGGTAGAGGGTGAAGAGGCAATGATGGAACAAGGAATTTTGGATGCTCCGGAGGATACTCTTGGGCACACTTCAAGAGAAGGGGATACTTTTGGGCATACTTCAAGAGAAGGGAATGAGGAGTTGAATGTCGAAAGTGCCCATAAGCACACCCCACAATCTTCGCATGCCAGCCCCATCGATTCGATCATGCAAATGCTGATGGAAATGAATGCTAAGATGGACACGATGGCTACAAGGATGGAAGTCAATGGTAGGCTTGACACTTTGGCTACAAGGATGGAAGTTTTGGAAGAGAGGGTCGCTCGGCCAATGAGCCAACCTTCCTATGATAGTGGTCATGGTGCTTTACATGAAGGCAAGCAATTTGGGAGACAGCTTTTGAAGGCTGTAGGGAAGGCAAGCTACCCATGGTACAAGAGGTTTCTCCCAAGGTAACACATGAGCATTCCACCAAGAATGTCACTTTTGGATTCATGGCGGATGCTAGGAGGCCTTCCATGCGGGAGACATTCCAAGTGGGTTCTTCTCAATTGGATGGAAAGCAACATGCACCTACATTCAGACATGAGGAGTCAAATTTTGGGGATCCGAGGAGAGTACCTTTTGCATCCCAAAGCAAATCAGTTCTCCATGCTTGAAGAGGAGGTGTATGATATGGATGATGTGGTTGAGCTTGATTGGGAACATATGTCATTCATTGAGAGACAAAGAGAAGCTCATGATAGGTGGATGGAAATGCCAAATTTCCTCAAGAGGGAGTATAAGGATTTTGCACAATTCTTTGGATCTTATGTGTAAATGCAAAAGCACAAGCTCTCACACCACATGAGAATGCATCGTCAACCGTGTCAAAGGATGTAAAGGACACGATTTCACTCTCTAAGTTCAAGGGTGATGGTTCAGCCCCACATGAGTTGGAAGAATGGATGAATAAGTTGGATATATACTTTCAACTCTATCCGAAGAGTGAAAGGGACAAAGTGTATTTTTCATCCTTGCATTTGGAAGACTATGCACATCAATGGTGGAGACATATGCTCAAGGAAGGAGTTATGCCACATACTTGGGAAGAACTCAAGCATGAAATGAATATGACATTTGTGTCGCCTTTGGTTCTTGACCGATACCATGAAGAATGGTATGAACTCACACAAAAGGGCATGTCAGTTAGGGAGTACATCAAGAGGTTCATGAAGCTCTCTATGTTTGTGGATGGACTCAATGAAGGCATGCGATTGAAGAAGTTTGTGCATGGTCTAGATTCATACATCAAAGCGGATGTCTCGGCACAAAGACCAAGCACTATCAAAGAGGCTATGAGGTTGGCGGAGCTATATGAGCCAAAGTATAAGAGGGTTCAGCCCAATGTACCTTTTCATAAGCCTTTTCATAAGCCATTTCACACTTCTTCAAATGTGGGGAAAAGTCTACCTTCTTCTACATCCACTTACACTTCCAAATTCCATACATGTTTTGGAAGTGGACAGTTCACAAGTGGAGTTCATAATGATGCTAAGAAGAGCAATGGGTTTGTCAAGAAGCCTCCTCAACCATTCAAGAAGACTCAACAGATGGATGATCCTAAGATTGAGGAATTGAGGAGAGCAAAGGTCTATGTTTTAAATGCAAAGAGAAGTGGTCACCTGGGCACATTTGCAAATCAAAGAAAGTGGTGGCTACTATGATCATTATGGATGAGGATGACGATTCCAAGTCATCTCATGATGTGGAAGAGTTTGAAGATTGCAGCGAGGAGACACATGAAGAAGACTTGGAGGGTCATTCTTTTGTCAAAGAAGAGGATGAGTTTCCTTTTGACCCTGGTGGAAGGGATCATGCATGCATTTTGAGGGACAATATGCCAAAAGATGTAGGAAATGCAGAAAATGCAGCCCATGTATGTTCCATTTCACAAGAGCTTTTGGCGGGTTGCAAGAGTCCGAACACCTCGAGGTTGGTGGGCACCATTAATGGGAGAGTTGCACATAGCTTGGTGGATTTAGGGAGTACCAATTTGTTTTGCCCTTCAATAAGAGTGAGTTTATCCTCTTCATATGCTTGGGAAGGTGACTTGGTAGTATTGGACATGGGGCCCATTGATGTGATTATGGGATGTGATTGGTTGGCTTCTCTTGGTGATTTTCACATGAACCTTCAACAAGATGTTATGAGCTTTTCACATGATGGACAACTTGTGGTATTAGCTGGAAATATACCAAAAGAGCTTTCTTTGATCACTCCAAAGAGACTCAAGAAGGAACTCAAAACTCTTGGTACAGTCTATATGTTGCATGTCACTCAAGAAGGGATGGATAGCAATGGATAGCACATAGACAAGGATATGGCAGCTCTTCTCAAGGATTATGAGGACATTTTCCAAGTTCCAAAGAGTTTGCCACCAAAGAGGGAAATCGACCATGCCATTGTACTTGAGCCGAATGCAAAGGTTGTGAACAAACCTCCTTACCGGTTGTCAAAGGTGGAAAGGGAAGAAGTGGCAAAGCAAGTGCAAGAATTGCTTTCCATGGGTCTCATTCAACCCTCACAATCTCCGTTTGCATCTCCCGTTCTATTGGTGAAGAAGAAGGATGGTTCCTTTCGTATGTGCATAGATTACCGTGATTTGAATAAGGTAACCATCAAGAATAGATACCCCATACCTTGCATGATGATCTTCTTGATGAGCTAAAAGGGGAAAAGTTCTTCACCAAGATTGACTTGAGATCGGGATACCATCAAATAAGGATGAAGGAGGGTGATGAAGAGAATACGGCATTTAGGACCGAAAGAGGATTGTTTCATTTCATGGTTATGCTTTTTGGTCTCACGAATGCCCCGGCCACCTTCCAAGCACTCATGAATAGGGTGTTGGCTCCTTTCTTGTTCAAATTTGTACTTGTGTTCTTTGATGACATATTGGTCTATAGCAAGAGCAAAGAAGAGCATTTGGTACATGTGAAGCAAGTTTTTGAGGTCATGAGGGAGCATAGATTGTTTGCAAAGGAGACCAAGTGCACTTTCAAGGTGAATGAGGTTGAATACCTTGGACACTTGGTGGGAGAAAATGGCATTAGGGCTGATCCAAAGAAGGTGGCATGTGTCAAAGAATGGCCAACCCCTACTAATGCAACTCAATTGAGAGGATTTTTGGGTCTATCTTCTTTCTATAGAAGATTTATGGAGCACTATGCATCAATTGCGGCACCTCTTACCGATCTACTTAAGAGGGAAGCTTTCTTTTGGGATGCCATTGCTGACAAGAGTTACAATGAGCTCAAGGCTTTACTTACATTAGCTCCTATTCTTGTTTATCCGGATTTCTCAAAGACATTCTATGTGAGAGCGGATGCAAGTGGAAGAGGTCTTGGGGCAGTTTTGTATCAAGAGCATGGTGTCATTGCATTTGAGAGTAGGAAGCTTTCCGAGAAGGAGATGGAATTGCATGTGTATGAAAAGAGATGTTGGCTATACTTCATGCAATCAAGAAATGGCATCACTATCTTTATGGTGCTCATTTCAAGGTGAGAAGTGATCATAGGGTGCTGAAATTTTTCCTCTAACAACCCAATCTTTCTCCCAAGCAAAAGAGATGGTTGGCTACACTTCAAGGATATGACTTTGAGATATCCTATACTCTGGGAAAGGACAATGTAGTAGCGGACGCATTGTCTAGAATGTGGGCTTGCACCTTGACATCAATTATGGAAGTGTATAGTGAATGGATAAAAGGGATACAAGAGGAGTATCTTGTTAAATGAGAGTGCTGCCCATATTTACAGAAAATTATAGCAAGGAGATGGTGAAGAATTTCCTCATTATAAGCTTCGGAATGGTCTACTATGGCACAAGGATAAGGTGTATTTGGTTCCAACCTCATCCTACATTCCCAAGGTGCTTCATGAGATGCATTCTTCACCGCTTTCGGGTCATCTTGGTGTTCTCAAGACATTTGACAAAGTGAGCAGCAAAAGCTTCTATTGGAAAGGCATGTGAAGGGATGTCAAGAAGTTTGTTTTGGAATGTGTGTCATGCCAAAGGAATAAGGATAGTCACCAATTGCCAAGTGGTTTACTTCATCCTTTGCCTATTCCGGATGGAAAATGGACTCACATTTCCATGGACTTCATCATCACAGGCTTGCCAAAGACGAAGCATGGATGGGATCAAGTATTTGTGGTGGTGGATAGACTCACCAAATCAGCTCATTTTATTGCTTCCAAGACTACTTATGGGGCCTCTCACATTGCCAAGCAATTTATGGAGCATGTATTCAAGATACATGGTTTGCCACTCAACATAGTTTGTGATAGAGATACCAAGTTCATGGGCACTTTTTGGAGGACATTGTATGAGAACTTAGGGACTCAAATCACTCCTTCTGCAGCCTATCACCCTCAAACAGATGGGCAAACGGAGTGCACAAACAAATGGCTTGAAGTGTACTTGAGGCATCATGACATGCAAGCATCATGGGATGAATGGCTTTACCTTGCTGAATTTTGTCTCATAATTCAAGCAAGCATTTGAGTATTGGGATGTCACCTTTTGAGGCTCTTTATGGTATCAAGTGCATGTGCCATCTATTGCCTTCCATGAGGATAAAATGGTTAACCCTTTAGCCAAGGAAGAGTTGCAAAGGATGAGACAGCTTCTTTAATTATGCAAGGATAATATGAAGAAGGCACAAGAAGTCATGAAGGCAAATGCGGATGAGCATAGACGCAAAATGGAGTTCAAGGAAGGTGATTATGTGTTGCTCAAGCTTCCTAAGAGCCGTCACAATATTCTCAAAGGGTCTTCCAATTCCAAGTTGGCACATAGATACTATGGACCATATTTGGTAGTCAAGAAAGTGGGTGAATTGGCTATATAAGCTTGACCTACCTCCTTCTACAAGGATTCATAATGTGTTTCATGTATCCAACCTTAAGAGGTTTGTGGGCTCTCTTCCTCATCAAGAGTTGAAGAGTTACCACCGATGGATGAAGAAGGAGAGATTATCTATGAGCTGGAGAGGATTGTGGACAAGAGGACAAGGGTTTTGAGGAACCGGAACATTGATGAATTCCTTGTGAAATGGAAGCCCTTGCCCATAGATGAGGCTACTTGGCAATCAATGGAGTATGTTCAACAACATGGTTTACTTGATGGAAGTGTTCCTTGATCAAGTGGCATGATTATTATGTGAAGAATGGGCATATCATGAGGTTGGATCTATTGTTTGGGTTACCAATCTACTCCAACACACTTGGAAGATCATTTGGTTCGATGAAAAATATGTGGGACCCTTTTGGGTGCGGCTACACATCATTTGCAGCTCATTTTTATGGAGGTTTCATGAAGAATTTCAAGGGAAGCTTCATCGACAACATGGCTGCCATAACAGTCCTACATGCTATTTTTGGAGAAGGAGTTTGCCAACTTCACTACATTTGGTTTCCCTATTCCAAATGTATTCGAGGCGCATTTTTGAAGACCTCTCTACTTCCCATGGGTTTACATTGAGATTGCGATTCAATTGTAAATATTTTGTATGATTTTGAGGACAAAATCTTTGGGAAGGGATGGTTTGTCATGAAGCCATAGAGCTTGATTTCCACATGTACATAGGGGCCCATGGGCAAAAGGAGAAAGTGACTATAAATAGGACTTGGGATACATTGGTACGATCTTTTGACACTTTTACTAATTTTGGTCATCTTGTACCTTTGGGCTCCATCTATGGAGATTTGGCCTTCCATGGTCAAGTTCATGGTGGCTAACTTGAAATCTATCCTCTTGGTGAGAGGTTAAACACACTTAGGCTATTTGTGCATCTTCTCTTGCTACATGCACTTATAGATTCTCTCTCTCTTGTATATTTATGCGATGAGCCATTTGATAACTAATCTCATGATTAATGGATACTAGATTCTTGCTTTGATGTGTTTGATTCAATATTTTACTCTAGATCCATATCACTCCAAATGTTTCTCTCTTCTCAACCCCTCTCAAGCTTGAGAAGCATTCAATTGAATGGCTTTTTAATACAATTGAAGTTCTTTAATGAATGGTAGTGATAAAACACATAAATTTCCAT
Source organism: Cibotium barometz (assembly GCF_041138505.1). NCBI lineage: Eukaryota > Viridiplantae > Streptophyta > Polypodiopsida > Cyatheales > Cibotiaceae > Cibotium > Cibotium barometz. The sequence continues at coordinate 11,230,429 of NC_141072.1, read as the reverse complement.
TTATGCTTAAATTATAATGTTTTTTTTAAAGCATTTCTCTCTCTCCCCCAAAGAATGGTCATTCCTATGGCCTATTCTATATTCAAATGAAGCTTCTCATGAAGCAATTCTCTACTCTAAAAGTAATTTCTATGCTTGTCAAATTAGAGGCCAAATAAGTGGCTTTTTAATGCTTATATGCTATTTAATTTATGGAAAAATTAAGAATCAAGTCCATAATTGGATATTGATCCAATTAATGGTTATTCTAATCATAGGGATATTACTAAACTTTATGCTTTCAAATTATTGAGATTTATCAGTAATAGCAGCAGAGCTATGGTAAAATTTTTAAAAAATTAACACATAAATCATTTTCATTCATAGTATGAGAAAAGAGGACTTCCTACCATATTCTAGGATAAATCATCTTAGATTAATTGAATGATTCTCATTATAATCATGAAAAAATTAATTTTTATGTTTATGCATAAATAGTTAATTAGGAAAAAGAGAAATTTCTAATAATCCATTTTTATGTTGAAAGAGTAATCCCCATGACAATGGAAATCCAGGTATTCCAACAAAGTAAGAAAAAAATTGTGATGCTAAAATAATGTATATTTTATTTAAAAATTAAAGAAGGATTTTAGTTAATTTTATCTTTTTGTATAGATAAGCTTAAATGATGAAAGAGGAATTCCCACCATATTGGAATTCAAATATTTAAATGAGGAAAGTGTAATTCCTAGTGTAAAGGAATTAATGGAGATTTTTATTTAATTTTTAAGAGAAAATTTAGTTAAATTTATCTTTTTGCATAGATAAGTTTAAATGATGAAAGAGGAATTCCCACCATATTGGAATTCAAATATTTAAATGAGGAAAGTGTAATTCCTAGTGTAAAGGAATTAATTTTTATTTAAATTTTAAGAGAAAATTTAGTTAAATTTATCTTCTTGTGTAGATAAGTTTAAATGATGAAAGAGGAATTCCCACCATATTGGAATTCAAATATTTAAATGAGAGAAGTGGAATTTTTTAGCTTAATGAAATTAATGGGTATTTTTATGTAAATTTTAAGAAGAATTATAGATAGATTTAATTTATGGTAAAAGAGGAATTCGCATGATAATTGGATTGCACTCATTAAATGCGAAAAAGAGGGATTTTAAGTTTATTCAAAAAAATAGGTATTGGTATTTAGTTAAAAGAAGAAATTTTATGATATTTTAGAAAAGAGGGATTTGAATTAAATCTTAGTGTAAAAAGAAGAATTCCCACCATAATTCTACCCAATGAATTAAGGTTGAGAAATTATGTGGCATAAAGAATATCTTTGGATATTTTAGTAAAATCACTAAATGTATATTAACCCAAAACTAGATGTTTATCTGAAGGGAATACTTGTAGAACTAAACCGAATGAATTTGGTTAGACTACGAGAGGGACGGACAGTAAACCTACTTGTCCATCTCTCGATCTGAATCAAGTAAAAACTTCGTGACCATTTCCAGTTTCTAATCACAAAGAATAGACTACCGGAACTAAACTAGTTTTTCCTGATCAAACTCACCAAGAATCTAGTTAGACAATCGGACTGAATGATGGGTAGATTACCCTGATGAGAGATCAAGGATCCTCATTATGAAACTAGGAATTATGGAAAAAGGGTTTTTGGAACCAATCTTAAATTAGAATTTTACTTGCATTGGAACCTCTGTTTTTTTAAATTCAAAGGACTGTTTTACGCCAGAATATTGGAGGAAGCATTTGGCTAATGTTTTCTCAGAGGAGGTTCATTGGAATAGCTGGCGAGGAGACGTTAAGGGACATCGCTCGCGCAGCAAAGCTTGTCGAGGTCTTGACCAGCCTCGGTACAGTTAAAATGGTGCGCTTTTATTACAATGGGCGAGGACCGAAAAAGCGATCCGTGAGTGAAGTGCTAGGACACCTAAGGAGGATCCTAGAGGGTTCTGACCAGGCGATGCACGGGCTCACGGTTGCTAGGACACCCATGTGTACGTGAGGAAGATTTCGGATGGACTAAAAGAAAAGATTTTTAGGAACCAAATTTTGATACTGGATCTCGTTGGTTGGCCAGCTGGTCTTCAACGGAGAGTCCAGAGGATATTATTGTAATACAATGGACTCAAAATTTTAGAAAATGATGATCAGAAATATTATGATTTTTATTGAAGGATTGTTTCAAAGTCAGTCAAATCTATTATAAATGGCAATTTCATACGTGGTATGCCTACCTTAATTTTTGCATAAATCGCCGGCTAGGGGGCTTGGGGAACTCTTTTCCTCGATACCCGAGCAAAAACACAACCAAATCTTTATAAAGGAATCCCACCAATACAATGGTCAGGTGGTTCACTAACCCATGGGTCGGATGGGGTTAGGCTGCATTGGAGGACTCCTGAGAAACAACTAGATACGATTAGTTACATTAATTAGTACTCTTTTCCTCGGTACCCGGGCAAAACCACAACCAAATCTTTATAAGGGAATCCCACCAATACAGTTGTCAGGTGGTTCGCTAACCCATGGGCCGGATGGGGTTAGGCTGCATTGGAGGATTCCTGAGAAACACTAGATACGATTAGTTACATTAATTAGTCTAAATCTCGAGAAGACCTTGTTTTGTGTGTGAGGGGATCAATGGCTATGCCCGTAAATGAGGAAAAAAGCGGTGATTCCATGGACCACGTGCAAGTCTCTTCTTGATCTGACTATATGACTTCAGGTTTGGTCAGATCAGTTTAACTAGTTAAGACTTTGACTCGGTAGAGTAATTCTCCCGTTAGAAGATTTTTCCCATGGCGGAATCGCCTGTGCCTTCCGTGCGAGAGGAGTCTTCCAGGCCCGCCCGTCTTGGAGGGACCGCCTGGGCTAGCCTCTCGTCCTGGACATCCACGGGCAAGGCCTCGAGTGTGGATCCCCGCCCTACATGGGGGGCCCACACCGCTTCCGCCATTGGCAGGTGCACCACGGAGGGGGCAGGGACCCCACAGTTGGTATCAGAGCTTTGTTGAAAGCTAATAAGTATAGACGAATTCTTATCAGAAATTGATAATAAAAAACTCAGAAAAAGCATTTTTTATAATGTATTTTCATTCCGCAAGTCTCATTAATAAAGAATTTTTAATCAAAGAAATTATTTTTTAAGATGGAAGTTCCATACTTATTTAGTATTCCTGACCTCACCCATCACAAGACATGACTGTGTTCGCCTTCGAACATCTCATCTCTTCTGCTGCAACTCGAACAAGCCGAGTCAGACTCGCGCGGCACTTTGAGGATTTATATTTTCCTAACCCAGCGGAGAGACGACAGCATAAGTGGTTTGCAGGGTAGTATGTCCATGCCTCTTGCGACCGGCGTGCAATGCTGAGGTGGCAAAACCTCTCATTGGCCATGATTGTGATAAAGCTGAAAGTGGTTCATGGTGTCATTCTATATCATTCAACACCTCGGAATTTCAGACTTTCATGCCAAATCTACAGACTCCTTAGTCGATTTATTCCTAAGGAGAAGATAATAGCTCCCTTGGGAGTAAGTGAATGTTTGTATCAGGGCATGGCTATGGCCCAGTATTGCCATCTTATGCGTCTCCCGAAGAGATTTTAATTTCTGAAGTCGAGCTGCTTTATGTACATATTGCAACTTTTATATAAATAAAGAAATATTTTTTGGAGAAAAATTCCCTGTTGTATAAGTGATTGTTTATGGATGAACTAAAAAAGAAAAATCTGTTACCGGCGGACATATGTCATAGATCTCCAATAAGATCATTTATCTTGTTTAAGAAATTGTTTTCCGAATCCCTTAAGTCTTAGGATCTTGTGGATGTTATCAAAAATTTTTTTAATAATATATCATTTTTGGTAGAATCATGAGACGAGGAAACCGTGGACCCTCTCTCTGAAGATGATGAGCTTGACCCCGACGTTCGCAAGGCTCTTCATAGAACTCAGCTAGGACCCTTCAAAGGAGAAGGGGAGAACCTGGGCAAGGCTGTGGAGAAACGGGTGGAAGCTATGGAAGAATATTTTGACATCATAGGCTACAATAAGTGGAGCAAAATGGCTCTTGCCAGGCTGGAAATAGTAGAAACAACTAGGGTGGCATGGAGGAACCATTGTGATACCAAAACTGCCTGGGCAGGAATACTCAGTCCTTAAACGACCTTAAAACCTATTTAAGGAAGAGATTTTGTCCCCCTGGGTTTTTGAAAACCAAAATGAATGAATTCTTAGAGCTAAAGCAGGGGAGCAAATCCATCGAGGAATATCACCAGGCCTTCTCTCTTCTACTCACATATTCACCACCTCTAGATGAAGAGTAACTCATGGCCAGCTTCATTCGGGGAATGAATGAACCCTTGGACACACTGGTCAAGAATGTCAAGCCAGTGTCCATGGCAGAAGCTGTCAGAATGGCAAAAGACTTTGCCAAAGCCTTCATTGTGAAAGTCTCGCCAAAGCCAGCTCCCTCATCCTTTAAAAGATTTCAGACACCGGGAAGTTCTTCCAACTTTCCACCTCCAAAAAGACACCAAGGTTCTAACTAGAATGTGGAGATGGGAAGCTTCAAAAATGAAGGAAGACCTTTCCCGCGCGGAGTACATTCTCAGGAACTCCGGCTCTCTCCAAAATGCAAAGGGAAGAGCTTCGAAGCGAGAACAAATGCTTCGGATGTCAGGGATTTTGGCACCAGCTCAAGGATTTCCCATCTCCTTTGGTGGGCCAAGGAAGCCAGGTCCTAGAGTTCAAAGACCGACTCCTTCATTTCAGTCCAATCAGGGTCCCCTGTACCAGAATCAGGGTAACCCAAGAAGAGTGCCAGCTCAGCTTGCAATCTCCATGCAAAGCACTCTCCAAACTCCCTCCGAGGATTGGAATAACCAAAGAGAGAGAGTTCCGTCTCAGACTGCAGCAGCCAGAGCAGTCACCATAGCAGAGGAAATAGAGGAAGAGAAAGGACAAATGTATGCAGCAATAGAGCATCAGGGGAATAACCGTCAATTCTCAGTCCTCCAGACTCCAGTAGAGTACCAGGGTAAGCAATTCAAGCTTTTGATTGATTCAGGCAGTACTCATTCTTTTATTTCCCCAGGATGTCTGCGTAAATTAGTCCTAAATCAAAAATCAGGGAAACCTATGCAAGTGGAATTAGCCATGGGAAAATAGCCAAACTGAAGCTGGAAAATTCTAGAACTCGGTTGGACTCAGTTAGTGGCCTCCCTCACCTATAAATAGACCCTCATTCTTTTGTATTCTCATCTTTGAACGAAACTATGTCGGTATTACTCTAAGATAAGCTTAATTTCTATTATCCTCTAAAAATCCTCTATAAATTGAAGAGATTGGAGCTTCTCTCTCTCTTCAATCTTCCTTGGAGACTTCATCAACATACCAAACAAATTGATTGGTTGGGGGCCTCTACTTTGATCAAAGAATCACAAGCAATCTAGGAGGTAAAATGTGGTTTATGGTCTTTTTTCTTTAATCTCCAAATGTTTCTCTCTTCTCAACCCCTCTCAAGCTTGAGAAGCATTCAATTGAATGGCTTTTTAATACAATTGAAGCTCTTTAATGAATGGTAGTAGTAATAAAACACATAAATTTCCATTTATGCTTAAATTATAATGTTTTTTAAAGCATGTCTCTCTCTCCCCTAAAGAATGATCATTCCTATGACCTATTCTATATTCAAATGAAGCTTCTCATGAAGCAATTCTTTAATCTAAAAGTAAATTCTATGCTTGTCAAATTAGAGGCTAAATAAGTGGCTTTTTAATGCTTTTATGCGATTTGATTTATGAAAAAATTAAGAATCAAGTCCTTAATTGGATATTGATCCAATTAATGGTTATTCTAATCATAGGGATATTACTAAACTTTATGCTTTCAAATTATTGAGATTTATTAGTAATAGCAGCAGAGCTATGGTAAAATTTTTGAAAAATTAACACATAAATCATTTTCATTCATAATATGAAAAGAGGACTTCCTACCATATTCTAGGATTAATCATCCTAGATTAATTGAATGATTCTCATTATAATCATGGAAAAATTGATTTTTATGTTTATGCATAAATAGTTATTTAGAAAAAAGAGGAATTTTTAGTAATTCATTTTTATGTTAAAAGAGTAATCCCCCATGACAATGGAAATCCAAGTATTCCAATAAAGAAAGAGAAAAATTGTGATGCTAACATAATGTATATTTTATTTAAAAATTAAAGAAGGATTTTAGTTAAATTTATCTTTTTGTATAGATAAGTTTAAATGATGAAAGAGGAATTCCCACCATATTGGAATTCAAATATTTAAATGAGAAAAGTGTAATTCCTAGAGTAAAGGAATTAATGGAGATTTTTATTTAAATTTTAAGAGAAAATTTAGTTAAATTTATCTTTTTGCATAGATAAGTTTAAATGATGAAAGAGGAATTCCCACCATATTAGAATTTAAACATTTAAATGAGGAAAGTGTAATTCCTAGTGTAAAAGAATTAATGGAGATTTTTATTTAAATTTTAAGAGAAAATTTAGTCAAATTTATCTTCTTGTATAGATAAGTTTAAATGATGAAAGAGAAATTTCCACCATATTGGAATTAAAATATTTAAATTAGAAAAGTAAAATTTTTTAGCTTAATGGAATTAAGATATTTTTATGTAAATTTTAAGAAGAATTATAGATAGATTTAATTTATGGTAAAAGAGGAATTCCCATGATAATTGGATTGCACTCATTAAATGCGAAAAAGAGGGATTTTAAGTTTATTCAAAAAAAAGGTAATAAAGAAAAGATGGATTTGAATTAAATATTAGTATCAAAAGATGAATTTCCACCATAATTCTACCTAATGAATTAAGGTCGAGAAATTATGTGGCATAAAGAATATCTTTGGATATTTTAATTGGTAAAATCACTAAATGTATATTTACCCAAAACTAGATGTTTATCTGAAGGGAATCCTGGTAGAACTAAACCGAATGAATTTGGTTAGACTATGAGAGGGACGGACAGTAAACCTACTTGTCCATCTCTCGATCTGAATCAAGTAAAAACTTCATGACTAATTCTAGTTTCTAATCACAAAGAATAGACTATCGGAACTAGACTAATTTTTCCCTGACCAAACTCACCAAGAATCTAGTTGGACAATTGGACTAAATGATGGGTAGATTACCCTGATGAGAGATCAAGGATCTTCATTATGAAACTGGGAATTATGGAAAAAGGGTTTTTGGAACCAATCTTAAATTAGAATTTTACTTGCATTGGAACCTATGTTTTTTGAATTCAAAGGACTGTTTTACGCCAGAATACTGGAGGAGGTATTTGGCTAATGTTTTTTTAAGAGGAGATTCGTTTTTAAAACAGCTCTGGCGGCGGGGAGACGTCAAGGGACGTCGCTCGCAAAACAGCAAAGCCTGCCGAGGTCTTGACCAGCCTCGGTACGGTTAAAATGGTGTGCTTCCGGTTAAAATGGTGCACTTCCGGTACAATGGGCAAGGACCGACAAAGCGGTCCCTAAGTGAAGTGCTAGGACACCTAAGGAGGATCCTAGAGGGTTCTGACCAGGCGATGCACGGGCTCGCGGTTGTTTGCTAGGACACCCATGCGTATGCGAGGAAGATTTTGGATGGACTAAAAGGAAAGATTTTTGGGAACCAAATCTTGATACTGGATCTCGTTGGTTGGCCAGCTGGTCTTCAACGGAGAGTCCAAAGGATATTATTGTAATACAATGGACTTGGAATTTTGGAAAATGATGATCAGAAATATTATGACTTTTATTGAAGGATTGTTTCAAAGCCAGTCGAATTTGTTATACATGGAAATTTCATATTAGGTGTGTACGTGGTATGCCTACCTTAATTTTTGCATGAATCTAGGGGCCTGGGAAACTCTTTTCCTCGGTACCCGGGCAAAAACACAACCAAATCTTTATAAAGGAATCCCACCAATACAGTGGTTGGGTGGTTGGCTAACCCATGGGCCAGATGGACTGCATCAGAGGATTCTTGAGAAACAACTAGATATGATTAGTTACGTTAATTAGTCTAAATCTCAAGAAGACCTTGTTCTGTGGGAGGGGATCAGCGGGGCTGTGCCTCGTAAAAATGAGAAAGAAAGCGGTGATTCCATGGACCAAGTGCAAGTCTCTTCTTGATCTGACTATATGACTTCAGGTTCGGTCAGATCAGTTTAACTAGTTAAGACTTTGACTCGTTAGAGTAATTCCCCCGTTAGAAGATTTTTCCCATGGCAGAATCGCCCATGCCTTTCGGGCGAGGGGAGTCTTCCGGGCCTAGTCTCGGAGGGACCGCCTGGGCTAGCCTCTCATCTCAGACATCCACGGGCGAGGCCCCGGAGTGTGGATCCCCACCTTGTGTGGGAGGCCGACGCTGCTTCCGCCCGTGGGCAGGTGCACCGCAAAGGGGGCAGGGACCCCATAGCTGGTATTAGAGCTTTGCTGAAAGCTAATAAGGATAAACAAATTCTTATCAGAAATTGATAATAAAAAACTCAAAAAAAGCATTTTTAATAATGTATTTTTGTTCCGCAAGTCTCATTAATAAAAAATTCTTAATCAAAGAAATTATTTTTTTAGATGGAAGTTCCATACTTATTTAGTATTCCTGACCTCACCTAGTCATGACTGCGTTCACATTCGAACATCTCATCTCTTCCGCCCTGCAACTCGAACAAGCCGAGTCAGACTCGCACGCCATTTTGAGGATTTATATTTTCCTAACAACCCCAGCGGAGAGACAATAGCATAAGTGGTTTGCAGGGCAGTATGTCCATGCCTCTTGCGATCGGCGTGCAATGCTGAGGTGGCAAAACCTCTCATTGGCCATGATTCTGATAAAGCTGAAAGTGGTACATGGTGTCGTTCTATATCATTCAACGCCTCAAAATTTCAGACTTTCATGCCAAATCTACAGACTCCTTAGTCGCTTTATTCCTAATAAGGAGAAGATAATAGGTCCCTTGGCAATAAGTGAATGTTTATATCAAGGCATGGCTATGGCCCAGTACCATCGTCTTATGCGTCTCCCGAGGAGATTTTGATTTTTGGATCCAAGCTGCTCTATGTAAATATTACAACTTTTATATAAATAAAGAAATGTTTTCTTAGAGAAAAATTCCATGCTGTATGAGTGATTGTTTATGGATGAACTGATAAAGAAAAATTTGTTACCGGACATATGTCATAGATCTTCAATAAGATCATTTATCTTGTTTAAGAAATTGTTTTCCGAATCCCTTAAGTCTTAGGATCTCGTGGATGTTATCAAAATAAAAATTTAATAATATATCATTTTTGGTAGAATCATGAGATGAGGAAACCGTGGATCCTCTCTCTGAAGATGATGAGCTTGACCCCCGACGTTCGCAAGGCTCTTCATAGAACTCAACCAGGACCCTTCAAAGGAGAAGGGGAGAACCTGGGCAAGGCTGTGGAGAAATGGGTGGAAGCTATGGAAGAATATTTTGACATCACAGGCTACAATGAGTGGAGCAAAATGGCTCTTGCTAGGCTGAAAATAGTGGAAACAACTAGGGTGGCATGGAGGAACCATTGTGATACCAACTGCCTGGATAGGAATACTCAGTCTTGGAATGACCTTAAAACCTATTTGAGGAAGAGATTTTGTCCCCCTGGGTTTTTGGAAACCAAAATGAACGAATTCTTAGAGCTAAAGCAGGGGAGCAAATCCATCGAGGAATATCACCAGGCCTTCGCTCTTCTACTCACATATTCACCACCTCTAGATGAAGAGCAACTCATGGCTAGGTTCATTCGGGGAATGAACGAACCCTTGGACACACTGGTCAAGAATGTCAAGCCAGTGTCCATGGCAGAAGCTGTCAGAATGGCGAAAGACTTTGCCAAACCCTTCATCATGAAAGTCCCGCTCACCAAAGCTAGCTCCCTCATCCTTTAAAAGATTTCAGACACCGAGAAGTTCTTCCAACTTTTCGCCCTCCAAAGAGACCTCAAGGTCCTAACCAGAATGCGGAGATGGGAAGCTTCAGAAATGAAGACCTTTCCCTTGAAGTACATTCTCAGGAACTCCGGCTCTATCCAGAATGCAAAGGGAAGAGCTTCGAAGTGAGAACAAATGCTTCAAATGTCAGGGATTTTGGCACCAGCTCAAGGATTGCCCATCTCCTTCGGTGGGCCAAGGAAGCTAGGGTCCCAGAGTTCAGAGACTGACTTCTTAATTTCAGTCCAATCAGGGTCCCCCGCGCCAGAATCAGGGTAACCCAAGAAGAGTGCCAGCTCAGCTTGTAGTCTCCATGCAAAGTAGTCTCCAAACCAAAGAGAGAGAGTTCCACCTCAGACTGAAGCAGCTAGAGCAGTCACCATATAGCTGAGGAAGTTGAGGAAGAGAAAGGACAGATCTATGCAGCAATCGAGCATCAGGGGAATAACCGTCAATTCTCAGTCCTCCAAACTCTAGCAGAGTACCACGGTAAGCAATTCAAGCTTTTGATTGATTTAGGCAGTACTCATTCTTTTATTTCCTTAGGATGTCTGTGTAAATTAGTCCTAAATAAAAAATCAGGGAAACCTATGCAAGATGAATTAGCCAGTGGGAAGAATCTTTTCACTCACCTTGAGACTGACCTTATTTAGTTTAGCCTAGATGGGAACGTAACAGAGTGCCAATTCCAGAGTCCTATCCCTGGGAATATATGATGCAATCCTTGGAATGGATTGGCTCCAAAAGAATCCTAAGGAAACACCAACTCTTTGCAAAGAAGAGCAAATGTTCTTTCTCTGTTGACCAAGTGGAATACCTGGGATTCATAGTGTTAAAGCATGGGATTTCTCTTGACCCCACAAAGATCCAAGCAGGCGTAGAATGGCCAAAATCCAAGTCAGTAAAGGAAGTCAGAGGATTCCTAGGGTTAACTGGATGGTATAGGATATTTATACCTAGGTATGCTCAGATATAGCATCCCCCTTAACTAACCTTCTCAAGAAGAGTACACTTTTTCGGTGGACTGCAATGTGTGAGAGTGCCTTTAACAAGCTAAAGACAGCCTTAGTAACCAACCCTATCCTTAAATTGCCAGATTTTACCAAACCCTTTGAGGTAGTTATTGATGCCAGTGGGTTTGCCTTAGGCGGTGCTCTGATGCAGGAAGGTCAGGCAGTGGCCTATGAATCCAGAAAACTTAGAACACATGAGAGAAATTATGCCATCCATGACTTGGAGTTACTCTTAGTAGTGTATGCTCTGAAGTTGTGGAGACATTATCTTTTGGGACAAAGGTTCACTCTTGATGACAAATCATCAAAGTCTGAAGTGGATCTTCATCCAAAGGGATCTCAACATGCGTCAAAGGAGATGGACGCAAACCCTGTAAGAATTTGATTTTAAAATAAAGTATCGGCCCGGGGAAAGAAAATGTGGTTGCAGATGCGCTCAGCAGAAGATCCTCCTTGCTTGCAATAACAGTGGTGTCAAATCCATTAATCAATGAAGCAAAGGAGAAAATCTTACAGGACAAATTCTTTGCCCCTATTGCTACCCTTCTGATGCAGGAAAGCAAGACTCCTCAGGAAATAAGTCGAGTTCTTGGATACAAACTGGATGAAGGATGCTTGTGTTATAATAATCGGCTATGTATCCCCAATGATGAGGGAATAAAGGGAAGAATTCTGAGAGAAACCGACGATAGCTTGTTAGCTGGACATCCAGGGTTTATAAAAACCTATATGTCTGTGAAGAAAAGCTTCTTCTGGCTAGGACTCAAAAAGGATGTACTTGATCATGCGCGGAAATGCTTGATGTGCCAAAGAGTCAAGGCGGCAGAGAGAGTGAAGATGCCAGGGAAACTGTAGCCTCTAGACATTCCACAGATGAAGTGGGAATGCATCAGTATGGACTTTGTCACTGGATTACCTTCAGTGCAATCAGGTTACAACTCCATTTTTGTGGTAGTTGACAGGCTAACCAAAGTTGCCCATCTGATTCCAGTGAAAGAAACATACTCTGCAGGGGGATTTTTTTTGCGAGTTTTTTTTGCCGAGCTTTTTGGAGCAATGAACAAGTAATCCAAGCTTTGCAAAAAGGACCAAGAACTTACTATGAGCTTTGTAAAGGACCAAGAACTTACTTACATATAAATAACAAGCTTTGAAAGATCAACAATATAAATTTCAGTCTTTTAAAGATCTAGTCCATAAAAATATTAATTACAAAGTCTTTTGATCCACATCATACTTATTGATATAATTACATATATACATATACCTATCTAAATTCATGCACCTCATACATATACACATACAAAATATACATATACATACATACATGCAAGAGCTACCTACATACTAACATATATACATACATACATACATACTTTCTTACTTACTTAAATATAAAAAACAATCCTTTAAAGATAAAAAATGTATATACCGATCTTAAAAGTTCTAAACCATGAAAATCTCGATTACAAAGTCTTTTGATCCACATTATACTTATTGATATAATTATATATATACATATATCTACCTAAATTCATACACCTCGTACATATACATATACATACATACATACAAGAGCTACCTATGCACTAACATATATACATACATACATACTTTCTTACTTACTTAAATATAAAACACAATCTTTTAAAGATCAAAAATGTATATATCGATCTTTAAAGTTCCAAACCATGACAATCTCGATTATAAAGTCTTTTGATCCACAAATTATAGCATTCTTCTACGTGTCATCCCGACCTAATGAGAAATCTCCCAGACATGCTTTGGCTACCTCCATGTCATTCTCTATCCCCATATAGTGCCTTTTTAACTCTTGGCATGCACGTCCCAAGCCTCCACATCCCGTAAAAATGTCCAAGACACCATCTCCTTCACTTGAGAAGGTCTCCACTAGCCACCTATAATGAAATGCAATCATAAAGGTGCATCTAAGTATTTTGAAAAAGTAGCTATGAAAATGAACAGAATGAAAATTGTCTCACCTAAAGAACATAGGAGATCTTTCTGCACCACCTCGAATGTAGCGCTCCAAGACCATCGTGCGTTGGAATGGATGCTTTTTATTCTTCTCAAAAATGAAATTTCATTGAGCGTTGAATAACTTCTTTGAAACATTTTGCCCAGCCTCGCGATCAATAATAGGGACATGGCAATTTACTCGATAGAACATACTAAGCGCCAATGTATCCACCTACCATAACAAGAAAACATTATGTTTGGATATCCATCCATACCACATAACATGTATACATAAAGGAAAATATTTGAGAGATTATGACTTACCCGTTCTCCATTCTCATATAAATAACTTGAATCCACATGAACAGACATTGTTCGATGCATGACCAATCCAACTTTCCTTCCCATGGAATATATTTTAGGAAGTTGATCCATTAGACTCAAACACACAAACCAACCCTCATCAGCCCCACAAACAAACCAACAAAACTAAGTGTGGCACGTATCAATGATAAAGAAACTTGATTCCATGAGGGACACCCATCCGTATCTACATCAACAACCTATAAACCTGTAGGAAAGTCAGCCCATACGAGGCGAGCCACTGTATCTAAGGGAGCACCTCTATGAGATAGAGCCTTGGGAATCTTCATCAAGAATTCTTCCACACTACATAAAAGATTTATGATGTTTGGTTTTGGTAAGTATAACTTGGAAAACTAATTATATGGTGAAATCATTCTTTTTACCTATATGAGCCCTACGAAAGAGTGTGGATGTCTACCAGCAATATGTGTGAAAAACATCTCTCACCTACTCTGCAAAGTAAACAAGACAAAAAATGAGATGCATTTCGAAAGCACACACTTCTCAAAATAAATTTACGATGGAAAGTACTCTTACTAATCATGTCCATGATGTCACGTTGTCTTGACACCTCCCCCTCTCGAAGATGCTCTGGAGGGTCTCTCTCTTGATCTTCATTTTGGGGTCTCCCTCTTGAACATCATGCATAATGTCAAGACGTCTCTTTGTTTGCCTCGCACTTGAGACGATGTAGATGTATGCTCTTGGTGTGATTGTGGCACTCATGACAGTGGTGTGGATGGTTTTGGGGCCACACGCGAGGATCTAACTACTAGAGACTGGGTCAAGTTTGTTGGCTGTGGGGAAGGTATTCTAGAGTCTTCTTGAGTTGGGGGCTCTCTTTCAAGCTTAGATTGGTACTTCTTAAATTCTTCAAGAAATAGATCAAGATAATTTAGTAAAAAGGTGGAAATCCCCAGACATTTTTGTATATGTATATGTATGTAGGTTTATATGCATGTATATATATATGTATGTATATGTGTATATGTATGTATATATATATGTATGTATATGTGTGTATATGTATGTATGGATTGGCACAGTTACGTATGAGTATGTTACGTCATCGTAGCATGAAGTCTAGAAATGAGGGTATAAAGCTCTAACCCTCGAAGTACCAAATACATGTGTGAAATCAAAAAAAGATATGCGAACCATGACACAAAATGGCAATTGAAAATCTTTATTATAGAGCAACATTGATAGTGCATGAGAGAGACTCTCCTAAGATCAGGATCTAAGGTGGTAATATAGTGATGTGGATGGTGATGATAGTGTGAACTCACACCATGCTGATTAAATGAAGGGTAAAAGTAGTAGGAGTAATCCATGGCCACGCTTGAACACTAACCAAAGTGTACACTAAAAGCAATGGTCACGTGTGAATAATTTTCACAAAATATAAAGTGCAAGAACACCCCAAAACATGATGCCCAATGTGTGTGAACACATAATATGTGTGAACATATTATTTGTGTGAACATACAAAGCAAGCATGTAAACACACTCCACAAAAAACTAAGTGTGTGAATCACACCACACAAAACAAGGCACGTGTGAACAACCAAACAATAGCACCCATGCATGGCGCCTCACCGCATTACACACTAGGAAGATAGCCACAAAATTAAGCCTAGGGAATGTGGTGTGAACAAAAAGGTTGATGGGTTGGAAGGGTGTGAAAGATTAAAAGAGTTAAAAAAAAGGGTGTGCACTTCCTAAAGTCTTAATGAGGGATATTTAATGGTTACCTCACACAAGGATTAAAGATCTTAGTAAGCACCTTGCATGTGTGAGAACTATCCAAATACTTCTTTGGTGTTACTATTCTCACAACTCTACCTAATTCATACCAGGATTTTGCATCTATACTTTGGATCATAATGAAGGGTAGCCCCAATAACCTTACTTTAATGAGATGGTTGCAGTGCTCTTATAAGAATATAAATATTGGAGATACTAAACTATTATACATTTGGGAGATTAGAATTTTGTTGCCAATTAAAATGATAAAGGCAAAGCCTTTTCTTAGGGTGGCTTTAAGCTAAAGGCAAAATCAACCCAGTTTTCTACAACAAAGAATGCCAAGTGCCACCAAGAAGGGGGTTGATAACCCTAAGAAGAAATGAAAATGAAAATACTATTGGAAGTTAGGCCATTATATCAATGAATGTAGAAAAATTCTGGAGAAGGATAAGATAAAAAGGTCAAGTATGGCTATGGCTGATGCATCAGCACACCAAGTGCTAAAAAGAAGGAGGCAACAAATTATACATATCATGATTGCTTCATTTTTCACTTCTAGTTATGATCCTTTTATCCATAATGTATGCATGTTAATGAGATTAACATGTTTGGTACTTTGGGAGTGGTGCTAGCAAGAAAATTACTTCTTAGTGTTATTTGTTTTCCTCCCTTGAGTTATCTTCTCAAGGAGGCACACTCGCATGTGCGAACAACTCCTCATATCTAGTGAAAGAAGTTGGTACTATTGTGCTTATCTTTGCTATTGCAAATGGTGGGATAAACACTCCCTTTGAAATATTGTCTATTTCAGGCATAAAAAAGAAGTTGATGTTAGTATCTACCATTACCAAGGTAGGCCTGGTGGTGGTGGTCAGATTTGTTAATGACCGGTGTATAGTTCATGACCACAGTGGTGATAATCAGCATGGTGTGAGTTCACACTATCATCATCATCCACATCACTCCCCCCTTGCCCCCAGTTGCTCCGACCAGTCCAGGCACCTGGCAGAGCCGGGGGATGGTCTGAGGCACCCGACAGAGCCGGGGGATGGTCTAGCGCAGACCATCCCCCGGCTCTATCGAGTGCATGGACTGGCCGGAGAAACTAGGGGCTCACAGTTGCTTGGACCGGCTCCACCTCCACTGCCGTTGCCGCCGCCTCCTCCTCCATCACCGTCGCTGCCCCTCCACAACGCAGCCGCGCCTCCACAACGCCGTCGTTGCCTCCTCCACAACGCTGTCGCCGTCGTCGCCTACTCCACCACCACCGCCTCCTCACCATCGCTGTCGCCTGTTCCACAACGTCGCCTACTCCATCGCCGCTGTCATCGTCGCCTGCTCCACTGCCGTCGCCTGAGGGACTCCCTTACTGCACATCGCTCCGGCCAGTCCTGCCACCCGGCAGAGCTGGGGGATGGTCTGCGCTAGTCCCCCGGCTCTACCAGGTGCCAGGACTGGCCGGAGCAACGGGGGGCCGTCTCCTCCACCGTCGCCGCCTCCTCCACCACCGCCTCCTCCACCGCCCGCCGCCTCCTCACCATCGCCGTCCGCTAGGAAGCATATTCTCAAACATTGGGGGAGCATATCTCATGGTCCTTCTTCCTCTTCAGGTAGCTTGAAGAAATCATTCTCATCCTTCTAGGTTTCAAACTCAAGAATACATAGCTTTTAAGGATGTCACCCCCTCTATATCTTCCCGAGTCTACTAGCCTTCATTGAGATGGTTGGTTCACCATAAGGTATTTCACCATAGCTTGTCATATCTTTTACCTTAATTCCTACCATGATTTCCTTGCTTTTTTTTGTTAAGGTTGGTGAGTTCTAAATAGTCTTCCATGGATTTCACCCATGCTTTGAATACCTCATTGAGATTGGCTCCTTCGCCTGAAAATGGTCCAACCTGCATCTTTTGAAGTGCGACCTTGAGTTCTCATCTTTTAAGTGTGGCCTTAAATTCTTATAATCATTAAGCTCACTATTCTGATTCCTATGTGAGTTGTTGAGGTCAGCTACCTTTGAATGACAACAAGAAACAATCTGCTCGTCTATGAGCAATTCACCATGTGCATGTCTTAGCAAGTAACTTTAGTATTAATTTTTAAGTCTATTCACAAAGAGACCTTAATTGTAAGAAAAATATCCCTTTATTTATTTCAAGTGGTTATTATATATTTTTAGCTTTAGGAACCAAAAAGCTTAAATGGATTGAAGAGCATTGGAAACATAAATTTTCTATAAGAAAGGTGGAGACTAAGAAACCTTTAGATCTCCTCAATCTAAACCCATGGATTACATAACTTTGAACAACCCCAAATCTTTAACGTAGACCATCCCCCGGCTCTGCGACGGCAGCGGGTGCCTGGACTGGTCGGAGCAACGGGGGCTCCACCTCCACCTTCACTGCCGTGCCGCCGCCGCCTCCTCACCATCGCCATCTCCACCTCCACCGTCGTTGCCTCCTTCCCCTCACCCATCAGAACGCTGTACACACTTCAAATTTTCAAAAAAGAGAACAGATGAGAATAGTGAGAGAATTACCTGTTTGAAGTTCATAGATCTGTTGCAAAAGGCACGGAAGTCCAATCTCGGAAGTCCAATCCTGCGTTAGATCGCTAGCCGAGTTGAGAGTCTCAATTTGGATGATTAATACTGTTGGTTAGATGTAGATACATATAGGAGATAAATATAGGAACTCGAACTATAAACCTTGATGTCAATAATAATAATCGTCTACTATTTAAAGTATTTTTCCACTCCCTCCACATCCTTTAGGGTGTGTTCAGACGGTATCTGGGGTTGCTGGAGTGCTTACCTTCTTGGCCCAAGCTCGGAACTGGAGGAGAATAAATAGGGCCTATAGACAGTTACATATTATTTTCATTTTAAAGGTTACTTACATATAAAAAACTAATATAAAAAGATACATATAATACTTAGAACCAATAAATGTATAATTTAAAACATACATATAATAAATTAATATAAAAAGATACATATTTAACTTAGATTTTATATATATATTTGTATATTTTTTATAAAAAATTTTTGTCATCATGACCATTCTCAATCGTGATTGCTCCACCTTGTTTTATCATTTCAGCCGCCTTACACACCTGACAATGATTGATTCGGCCTAGATACCTGATCTTCTATATTTGTTTTATGAAGTCCACCTGTTCCTTTGTTTTTTTATTTTCATTTCACATTTTCTTCTCTCCTGTCCTTTCTGCATCTTCGTATTGCCTTTCCTATGGAGCACACTGTGACCTTTAAGTGGGAGCTTAATGGCTGCAGCAAAAAATCTCAAACTTTAATACTTCTCCACCCCAGACCACGCTTGTTAGTCATGGATATCTACAAGGGTTTCTGCCTTCATCACACGCCCTTTCTGGAGTGAAAGCTACTAGGACCAATGGAAGCCTACAGGAAATCATCGCTCATTATGACATGGAGGGCAATAAAAACTACCTTGTAGATATTACTCAAAGTAAAACATATATGCTACAATATAGTCCTCTCTATGCTGCTGATAGCTTGATTCTAGTGTTAAATGACATTGCCCAAGATGTCCGCCGACATTTGGAGGACACAGTGGAGAAAGAATTAGGGACACAAAACACCCATGTTCATATCTCGAGCTCCTCCTCTAAGAGTGACTTGAATGGCTCAGCAACAACTGTTTTGCAACCAGGTGAAGGCACAAGCAATCCAAAAGGTTCTAAGCACAATATCTCTGAAGATGAATGTATTGCTTCAAAGAGTATACTTCCAATTTTTCGTAAGAAGGAGCAACCTTCTCTTCTACGTTCAGTGCTGGAAAAAGTTACACGAGTCATGCAAGTCCAAGAGGTGCCAAGACATTATGATGGTGATTCCATCCTAGAGTTTCCACCAACATATGGCAAAATAGGAAATATGGATGGAATGGAGTAAAAATATGATGCACCTATGGACACGTCCAGTAACATCAAACATGTCTGTAAGTTGTACCGTGCGTATCAGCTATTATGTTGGTGCTTTGGAGTGCCATAGGCTCAGCTATCCTTTTTACTTGAACAATAGAAGGTATAACAACACCTTCTTTCATGAAAATGTTTGTTTCTCAAGTGTTGAAAGCCCAGAGAAGTGTAGGTCCTTGAAAAATACAGATGGATATTGTGAACGATATGCTGTTTTCCTACATGATGAATCAAAGTGATGAGCTACCTACAAGTATTGGGGATCATGAGCTCTGTAATTTTTTGGAGGAGTTGAGTCCTCTTGTGGAAAACTAGAGGTGAGTATTCATTATGTAACTTAATTATAATTAGACGTATTGTATCCCAGGAGAAAAGAAAATTGATGCCGACAGGAGAGGGCTTTGATAGCATCCTTCTTATAGAGAGAAGATCTCGCTATTCATTTATACAAGGTAGTTGTTTCCTAGGACAAGGTGGCCCTGATGATAAATGTTATGTCTTTAAGATGTCTTTGTGAGGACCAGCATCAGGCGTGGACTTGGTGAATTGCATGCGGTGTGATAATGGAGGTGGCTTGGCAAAGTCCTGGGTTTTGTTTGATCACACTCATCAAGTTTTTGGTTGGTCAACAATGGCTTGTCATGTTTACGACCCAAGGTGAGACTATGTACTTCTATTTTTTCCTTTCTTTCATTTACCTTGAATGATAGCTAATTGAAAAAAATTCTCTCCAAAATCCTATAGTGTTTAAGAGTTGATGACAATTGCCACATGCAAAATGAAGGAGGAGGATACAAAAAGCCACGAACTATTTTGGGAAATGCTGAATATAGCACAATGGAGCAATGCGGTTATGCACCCGCACACTTCTATGGGTTTATCAGATGAAGCAAGGTCAAATTGGTGTGCAGTTAGGACCGTTTTCAATGGGGGTCCGCATAACATTATGGAGGACAGGGAACGAACGTGCATATTCCATTGGAAACAAAGTTTGATGAAGCATGCTAAACAATGCGTGAAGGCAGAAAGTCGACCATATTGACTTGTGTGAAGAATGGAGATTGGCAACCAATAAGGAGTCAGCTTTCTTAAAAAGTAAAGAGATTCGTGAGTGGTGGAGAAATGGACATGTTCGTGAGGGATACGTGGATGACTTGGTGGGAAGTACGAATAGCACATTGGGGCAATGAAAGCGACAGTCCTTAATGAGAGTGCAACAATGCAGTGACCTCTACTCTATTTTTCATTTGGCATGTGAGAGTGGAGAGGACTATTTTATACACATCAAGGTACAACCTTGGTGTACATGTCCTGATTTCATGCAAAGAGAATCTAGAGGAAAGTCTTACGTTGCATGTAAGAATATCTATTTTGTCTTCTTGCGAGTTTTGGGATTACATAAGAATGAGGATATGGTAATGCATCAACCGACACTATCACCAGAGCAAGGATGTTTGTGCCTATACTTTAATCAAGCCTCTTATGTTTGTGCCTACTTAAGCTTGTAAGGAAATGTGAAGTCAATCTTTTTGTAAGAAAATTTGAACCCAATATTTTTGTCTTGCTTTGGGATGGAGTATACTGTCACGTACTCTAAAGTCTTATTGTAGGTAGCTTGTGATGCTATGGTAAAGAAGTTTTACCAACCATATATCTTCTTGTAAGGAAATGTGAACTCAATCTTTTTGTAAGAAAATATGAACCGGGTATACTTGTTTTTACTTGTGTTGAAATAAATATTGGTCTTTGAGTATGCATGAAAAGTTGAAGTATCCTTGTCATAAATTGTATGTATTGGAAGAAAGGTACATAGATAGGTATGTTTGTGCCTATATTTAATTTTCTTTGACATAAAATGTGTGTTTATATGTAGGAAGGTAGGTAGGTATGTATGTATGCATGCATGTATATGTTTGGGAGTATGCATGCATGTATGTATGTATGTATTGTACACATGTGTGTATGTATATATGTAGGAAGGTAGGTAGGTATGTTTGAGAATATGCATGTATGTATGTATGTATGTATGTATGTATGTATGTATGTGAATGTATTTATTTCTCTTTCATAAATACTTACTATATAAAAGCTCACCAAAATGTATCATTTTTCTTACAAGCTCGCATAAAGCTATCTTATCTCCAAAAACTCACCAAATAAAGCTCGCAAAAAAATCAAACCCACTCTGCACAATGGATGTTGCCAGAGTTTTCCTTAAGAAGATCTTTAGATTGCATGGTTTACCTAGGAGGATAGTAAGTGACAGAGATCCCAAATTCACGTCAAAATTCTGGACTACATTCTTTGAAGCAGTAGGAACTTTCTTGGATCTGAGCACAGCCTATCACCCCGAAATTGATGGCTAGACAGAAAGGGTGGATCAAGTAATAGAAGATATCCTTCGGTCATGCTGCGGCGGGCGGCAGGGAACCCAGGAAGTGGTTAAGTCATTTGCATCTAGTCAAATTTGTTTACAATGCTTCTTATCATCGGAGCATTGGGATGAGTCCTTTCAAAGCTTTGTAGGACAAGATTGCCTTACACCGTTGACTTGAACTAAACTATGCCGGTATTACTCTAAGATAAGCTTATTTTCTATTATCCTCTAAAAATCCTCTACAAATTGAAGAGATTGGAGCTTCTCTCTCTCTTCAATCTTCCTTGGAGACTTCATCAACAACATACCAAACCAATTGATTGGTTTGGGGGCCTCTACTTTGATCAAAGAATCAAGCAATCTAGGAGTAAAATGTGGTTTATGGTCTTTTTTCTTTAGTCTCCAAATGTTTCTCTCTTTAATGAATGGTAGTGATAAAACACATAAATTTCCATTTATACTTAAATTATAATGTTTTTTTAAAGCATTTCTCTCTCTCCCCCAAAGAATGGTCATTCCTATGACCTATTCTATATTCAAATGAAGCTTCTCATGAAGCAATTCTCTAATCTAAAAGTAATTTCTATGCTTGTCAAATTAGAGGCCAAATAAGTAACTTTTTAATGCTTTTATGCTATATAATTTATGGAAAAATTAAGAATCAAGTCCATAATTGGATATTAATCCAATTAATGGTTATTCTAATCATAGGGATATTACTAAACTTTATGCTTTCAAATTATTGAGATTTATCGGTAATAGCAGCAAAGCTATGGTAAAATTTTTAAAAAAATTAACACATAAATCATTTTCATTCATATTATGAAAAGAGGACTTCCTACCATATTCTTAGATAAATCATCCTAGATTAATTGAATGATTCTCATTATAATCATGGAAAATTTGATTTTTATGTTTATGCATAAATAGTTAATTAGGAAAAAGAGGAATTTCTAGTAATCCATTTTTATGTTAAAAGAGTAATCCCCATGACAATGGAAATCCAAGTATTCCAATAAAGTAAGAGAAAAATTGTGATGCTGAAATAATGTATATTTTATTTAAAAACTAAAGAAGGATTTTAGTTGAATTTATCTTTTTGTATAGATAAGTTTAAATGATGAAAGAGGAATTCCTACCATATTGGAATTCAAATATTTAAATGAGGAAAGTGTAATTCCTAGTGTAAAGGAATTAATGGAGATTTTTATTTAAATTTTAAGAGAAAATTTAGTTAAATTTATCTTTTTACATAGATAAGTTTAAATGATGAAAGAAGAATTCCTACCATATTGGAATTCAAATATTTAAATGAGAAAAGTGTAATTCCTAGTGTAAAGGAGTTAATGGAGATTTTTATTTAAATTTTAAGAGAAAATTTAGTCAAATTTATCTTCTTGTATAGATAAGTTTAAATGATGAAAGAGGAATTCCCACCATATTGGAATTCAAATATTTAAATGAGAAAAAAGAAATTTTTAGCTTAATGGATTTAATGGATATTTTTATGTAAATTTTAAGAAGAATTATAGATAGATTTAATTTATGGTAAAAGAGGAATTCCCATGATAATTGGATTGCACTCATTAAATGCAAAAAAGAGGGATTTTAAGTTTATTCAAAAAAATAGGTATTGGTATTTAGTTAAAAGAAGAAATTTTATGATATTTAAGAAAAAAGAGGGATTTGAATTAAATCTTAGTGTCAAAAGATGAATTTCCAACATAATTCTACCTAATGAATTAAGGTCGAGAAATTATGTGGCATAAAGAATATCTTTGGATATTTTAATTGGTAAAATCACTAAATGTATATTTACCTAAAACTAGATGTTTATCTGAAGGGAATCCTTATAGAACTAAACTGAATGAATTTGGTTAGACTACGAGAGGGACGGACAGTAAACCTACTTGTCCATCTCTCGATCTGAATCAAGTAAAAAATTCGTGCGACCAATTTGAGTTTCTAGTCATAAAGAGTAGACTACCGAAACTAAACTAGTTTTTCTTGACCGAACTCACCAAGAATCTAGTTGGACAATCGGACTGAATGATGGGGTAGATTACCCTGATGAGAGATCAAGGATTCTCATTATGAAACTGGGAATTATGGAAAAAGGGTTTTTTGGAACCAATCTTAAATTGGAATTTTACTTGCATTGGAACCTCTGTTTTTTTAAATTCAAAGGACTGTTTTATGCCAGAATGCCGGAGGAAGCATTTGGCTTATGTTTTTCTAAGAGGAGGGTCGTTGGAACAGTTGGCGAGGAGTCGTCAAGGGACGTCGCTCGGTCGCAGGCAAAGCCTGTCTCGAGGTCTTGACTAGCCTCAGTACAGTTAAAATGGTGCACTTCCTGTACGATGGGCGAGGATCGACGAAGTGGTGCCTCAGTGAAGTGCTAGAACACCTAAGGAGGATCCTAGAGGGTTTTGACCAGGCGATGCACGGGCTTGCGGTTACTAGGACACCCATGCGTACATCGAGGAAGATTTCGGATGGACTAAAAGGAAAGATTTTTGGGAACCAAATTTTTATACTGGATCTTGTTGGTTGGCCAGCTGGTCTTCAACAAACGGAGAGTCCAGAGGATATTATTGTAATACAATGGACTCAAAATTTTGAAAAATGATGATCAGTAATATTATGATTTTTATTGAAGGACTGTTTTAAAGCCAATCAAATCTGTAAGCTTGATTGATTCATGCAGTACTCATTCTTTTATTTCCCCAGGATGTCTGCGTAAATTAGTCCTAAATCAAAAATTAGAAAAACCTATGCAAGTGGAATTAGCCAGTGGGAAGATTCTTTTCACTCACCTTGAGACTGACCTTATTCAGTTTAGCCTAGATGGGAACGTAACAGAGTGCGAGTTCCCAGAGTCCTACCCCTGGGAATATATGATGGAATCCTTGGAATGGATTGGCTCCAAAAGAATCAAGCTGACATTCATTGTCTCACAAAGGGACCATCTCTTTTCTTGACCTTCACGGGAGTAAAGTTCAAGGAATTGGAATTTTCGGATCCCCAGTGCTAGAATTAGTCAAGGCTTCCAAATTATTAAAAGGGCTCAAAAAGAAGCAAGCTGTGTATGTCGTTAAAATGAATCCAGTAGACATAAAATGCAAGGCTAAAGAACCAGAGTGGTTAAGTGAGTATGCAGATGTGTTTCCTGAAGAGCTCACTGAGATGCCTCCATCTCATGAAGTAGATCATGAGATCGAATTAACCCCCAGAGCTCAGCCACCAGTAGCCCAGCGTGCATACAAAATGCGAGTTCCCTGAAGCCATAGAACTTAAGGAACAGTTAAGGCAACTGTTAGAACAGACCCTGTGTCTCACCTTGGGGTGCGGCCGTTCTCTTTCAAAAAAAGAAAGATGGAACGTTAAGACTATGTAGTATTGACTATAGAGGACTGAATCAAATAAAAATTAAGAATAAGTATCCTATTCCTAGGATTGATGAACTTCTGGATCGGTTAATGGGACCCGAAATGTTCACAAAGATCCGGGTACTACTAGATCAGAATCAAGGAGCAAGACATCCCAAAGTAGCATTCAATACTCGCTATGGGCATTATGAGTTCACAGTCATGCCGTTTGGATTGACTAATGCCCCGGTGACATTCAATCGTCTTATATGCAAGATATTCTCAGAGAATACTTCGATGATTTTGTTCTTGTCTTCTTTGATGATATCTTGGTATACTCAAAGAATGCTGCAGACCATGAAGATCATGTGCGCAAGGTCCTGGAAATCCTAAGGAAACACCAACTCTTTGCAAAGAAGAGCAAATGTTCTTTCTCTGTTGACCAGGTGGAATACTTGGGATTCATAGTGTCAAAGGATGGGATTTATCTTGACCCCACAAAGATCCAAGCAGTCGTAGAATGGCCAGAACCCAAGTCAGTAAAGGAAGTCAAAGGATTCCTAGGGTTAACCGGATGGTATAGGATCTTTATACCTAGGTATGCTCAGATAGCATCCCCCTTAACTAACCTTCTCAAGAAGAGTACACTTTTTCAGTGGACTGCAATGTGTGAGAGTGCCTTTGACAAGCTAAAGACAGCCTTAGTAACCAACCCTGTCCTTAAATTGCCAGATTTTACCAAACCCTTTAAGGTAGTTACTGATGCCAGTGGGTTTGCCTTAGGCGCTGCTCTAATGCAGGAAGGTCATGTAGTGGCCCATGAATCCAGAAAACTCAGAACACATGACAGAAATTATGCCATCCATGACTTGGAGTTACTCTTAGTAGTGTATGCTCTGAAGTTATGGAGACATTATCTTTTGGGACAAAGGTTCACTTTGATGACAAATCATCAAAGTCTGAAGTGGATCTTCACCCAAAGGGAGATATCTCAACATGCATCAAAGGAGATGGATGCAAACCCTGCAGGAATTTGATTTTGAAATAAAGTATTTGCCGAGAAAGAAAATGTGGTCGCAGATGCACTCAGCCGAAAAGCCTCCTTGCTTGCAATAACAGTGGTGTCAAATCCATTGATCAATGAAGCAAAGGAGAAAATCTTACAGGACAAATTCTTTGCCCCTATTGCTACCCTTCTGATGCAGGAAAGGAAGACTCCTCAGGAAATAAGTCAAGTTCTTGGATACAAACTGGATGAAGGATGCATGTATTATAATAATCGGCTATGTATCCCCAATGATGAGGGAATAAAGGGAAGAATTCTGAGAGAAACCGACGATAGCTTGTTAGCTGGACATCCAGGGTTTATAAAAACCTACATGTCTGTGAAGAAAAGCTTCTTCTGAACAGGACTCAAAAAGGATGTACTTGATCATGTGCGGAAATGCTTGATGTGCCAAAGAGTCAAGGCCGCAGAGAGAGTGAAGATGCCAGGGAAACTGTAGCCTCTAGACATTCCAGAGATGAAGTGGGTATGCATCAGTATGGACTTTGTCACTGGATTACCTTCAGTGCAATCAGGCTACAACTCCATTTTTGTGGTAGTTGACAGGCTAACCAAAGTTGCCCATCTGATTCCAATGAAAGAAACATACTCTGTAGTGGATGTTGCTAGAGTTTTCCTTAAGGAGATCTTCAAATTGCATGTTTTACCCAGGAGGATAGTAAGTGACAGAGATCCCAAATTCACATCAAAATTTTGGACTGCATTCTTTAAAGCAGTAGGAACTTTCTTGGATCTCAGCATAGCCTATCATCCCAAAACTGATGGCTAGACAGACAGGGTGAATTAGGTAATAGAAGATATCCTTCGGTCATGCTGCGGGGCAGGGAACCCAGGAAGTGGTTAAGTCATTTGCATCTGGTCGAATTTGCTTACAATGCTTCGGAGCATTGGGATGAGTTCTTTCAAAGCTTTGTAGGACAAGATTGCCTTACACCGTTGACTTGGTCTGACCCATTGATCAGAGTCAAAATGTCTAGACAAATGCTTGATGACATGGACCAGTAGATGCAATCAATCCGTAAAGATATAAAGGCAGCCCAAGACAAACAAAAGCATTATGCAGATAAAAAGAGGTCAGAGAGAGAGTTTGAAGAGTCAGATATGGTCTTCATTCGAGTACAACCAAAAAGAAGTTCCTTATCCCTTAGGGAAGTACAAGCAGCTCTCTCTTGCAGATACTGTGGGCCTTATGTTGTCATAAAGAAAGTGGGCGATCTAGGCTACAAACTTCTTCTGCCTCCCCATCGCAAGCTACATGCTGTATTCCATGTCAGTTTTCTTAAGAAATATGTACCTAGCTCGAGTCACATGCTTGATGATGAACAATTGATCTCTTGGACTCAAGGCTAGATGGTACTTCAACCTGAGGAAATCCTTGACGTTCAAGAGAAGATTCTCAGGAGTAGAGTCCTCAGAGAATTCCTAGTAAAGTGGAAGTTCTTCCCTCTAGAAGACACCACCTGGGAGAAAGAAGAAGAGTTGGTGAAGGATTACCCCCACTTTTGCGAGATGATGAGGGTATTTTGTGTTTTTCAAGTGGGAGAGGATGTACGATTCCTCCTCAGCTTGAATAACAAATAAGCCTCTACTTCAATCCCTTGTAATCATTCTATGTTTTTGAATACAAGAAAATATTATTTTTCCTTGTTTGGCCTAGTGAGATAAAAATTTCTAGAGAGTGGCAAATCAATATTGTGATATTTTTGGATAAATAAATTCTACAAATATCAAAAAAATGTTTCCTTGAAGCAAAAAATCAAAATAGATTTTCCAAGGTGCAATTGGAATTAATTAAAAATGATTTAGAAGACCTTAGCCTAAGGGTCAAGATTTTCTAAAAATTTTGGATTAAGGTTCCTATGGACTAATAAGATTAATCCAAGTGTTAGGATAAGATAAATCAAAAGAATTAAAAAAAACCCAAAAATGAGTAAATGCCCACCAACAGAGAGATGATAGCATAAGTGGTTTGCAGGGCAGCATGTCCATGCCTCTTGCGACCGGCGTGCAATGCTGAGGTGGCAGAACCTCTCATTGGTCCATGATTCTGATAAAGCTGAAAGTGGTACATGGTGTCATTCTATATCATTCAACACCTCAAAATTTCAGACTTTCATGCCAAATCTACAGACTCCTTAGTCGCTTTATTCCTAAGGAGAAGATAATAGCTCCCTTGGCAGTAAGTGAACATTTGTATCAGGGCATGGCTATGGCCCAGTACTGCTGTCTTATGCGTCTCCCGAGGAGATTTTGATTTCTGGAGCCGAGCTGCTCTATGTACATATTGCAACTTTTATATAAATAAAGAAATATTTTCTGGAGAAAAATTCCCTGTTGTATAAGTGATGGAGAAATATTCCCTGTTGTATAAGTGATTGTTTATGGATGAACTTATAAAGAAAAATCTGTTACCGGACATATGTCATAGATCTCCAATAAGATCATTTATCTTGTTTAAGAAATTATTTTCTGAATCCCTTAAGTCTTAGGATCATGTGGATGTTATCAAAATAAAAATTTAATAATATATCATTTTTGGCAGAATCATGAGACGAGAAAACCATGGACCCTCTCTCTAAAGATGATGAGCTTGACCCCGACGTTCGTAAGGCTCTTCATAGAACTCAGCCACGACCCTTCAAAAGAGAAGGGGAGAACCTGGGCAAGGCTATGGAGAAATGGGTGGAAGCTATGGAAGAATATTTTGACATCACAGGCTACAATGAGTGGAACAAAATGGCACTTGCCAGGCTGAAAATAGTGGAAACAACTAGGGTGGCATGGAGGAACCATTGTGACACCAACCGCCTGGACAAGAATACTCAGTCCTGGAATGACCTTAAAACCTATTTGAGGAAGAGATTTTGTCCCCCTGGGTTTTCGGAAACCAAAATGAACGAATTCTTAGAGATAAAGCAGGGGAGCAAATCCATCGAGGAATATCACCAGGCCTTCGCTCTTCTACTCAAATATTCACCACCTCTAGATAAAGAGCAACTCATGGCTAGGTTCATTTGGGGAATGAACGAACCCTTGGACACACTGGTTAAGAATGTCAAGCCAGTGTCCATTGCAGAAGTTGTCAGAATGGCAAAAGACTTTGCCAAAGCCTTCATCGTCGTGAAAATCCCACCAAAGCCAGCTCCCTCATCCTTTAAAAGATTTCAGACACCGGGAAGTTTTTTCAACTTTTCGCCTCCAAAGAGACACCAAGGTCCTAACAAGAATGTGGAGATGGGAAGCTTCAGAAATGAAGGAAGACCTTTCCCCCCCGGCCGAAGTACATTCTCAGGAACTCCAGCTCTCTCAAGAATGCAAAGGGAAGAGCTTGGAAATGAGAAAAATTGCTTTGGATGTCAGAGATTTTGGCACCAGCTCAAGGATTGCCCATCTCCTTTGGTGGGCCAAGGAAGCTAGGGTCCTAGAGTTCAGAGAACGACTCCTTCATTTTAGTCCAATCAAGGTCCCCCGCGCCAAAATCAGGGTAACCCAAGAAGAGTGCTAGCTCAGCTTGCAGTCTCCATGCAAAGCAGTCTTTGAACTCCCTCCTAGAATTGGAATAACCAAAGAGAGAGAGTTCCACCTCAGACTGCAACAGCCACATGCAGTCACCATAGCTGAGGAAGTAGAGGAAGAGAAAGGACAGATCTATGCAGCAATAGAGCATCAGGGGAATAACCATCAATTCTCAGTCCTCCACACTCTAGCGGAGTACCAGGGTAAGCAATTCAAGCTTTTGATTGATTCAGGAAGTACTCATTCTTTTATTTCCTCAGGATGTCTGCGTAAATTAGTCCTAAATAAAAAATCAGGGAAACCTATGCAAGTGGAATTAGCTAGTGGGAAGATTCTTTTCACTCACCTTGAGACACTGACCTTATTCAGTTTAGCCTAGATGGGAACGTAATAGAGTGCTAGTTCCAGAGTCCTACCCCTGGTGGGAATATATGATGGAATCCTTGGAATAGATTGGCTCAAAAGAACCAGGCTGACATTTATCGTCACAAAGGAACCATCTCTTTCCTTGACCTTCACGAGACGAGAGTAAAGTTAAAGGAATTGGAATTTCCAGATCCCCAGTGCTATAATTAGTGAAGCAAGCTGTGTATGTCGTTAAAATGAATCCAGTAGACATAAAATGCAAGGCTAAAGAACCAGAGTGGTTAAGTGAGTATGTAGATGTGTTTCATGAAGAGCTGACTGAGATGCCTCCATCTCGTGAAGTAGATCATGAGATCGAATTAACCCTCGGAGCTCAGCCAGTAGCCCAGTCTGCATACAAAATGCCAGTTCCTTGAAGCCATAGAACTTAAGGAACAATTAAGACAACTGTTAGAATAGACCCAGTGTCTCACCTTGGGGTGCACCCGTTCTCTTTCAAAAGAAGAAAGATGGAACGTTAAGACTCTGTATTGACTACAGAGGACTGAATCAATTAACAATTAAGAATAAGTATTCTATTTCTAGGAGTGATGAACTTCTGGATCGGTTAATGGGACCCAAAAGTTCACAAAGATAGATCTCAAATCTGGGTACTACCAGATGAGAATCAAGGAGCAGGACATCCCAAAGAGAGCATTCAATACTCGCTATGGGCATTATGAGTTCACAATCATGCCGTTTGGATTGACTAATGCCCCGGCGACATTCAATCGTCTTATGTAAGATATTATCAGAGAACACTTAGATGATTTTGTTCTTGTCTTCTTTGATGATATCTTGGTATACTCAAAGAATGTTGCAGACCATGAAGGTCATGTGTGCAAGGTCCTGGAAATCCTAAGGAAATACCAACTCTTTGCAAAGAAGAGTAAATGTTCTTTCTCTGTTGACCAAGTGGAGTACTTGGGATTCATAGTGTCAAAGGATAGGATTTCTCCTGACCCTGCAACAAGTAGTCGTAGAATGGCCAGAACCCAAGTCAGTAAAGGAAGTCAGAGGATTCCTAGGGTTAATCGGATGGTATAGGATCTTTATACCTAGGTATGCTTAGATAGCATCCCCCTTAACTAACCTTCTCAAGAAGAGTACACTTTTTTAGTGTTTTGCAATGTGTTAGAGTGCCTTTGACAAGCTAAAGACAGCCTTAGTAACCAACCCTATCCTTAAATTGCCAGATTTTACCAAAACCTTGAGGTAGTTACTGATGCCAGTGGGTTTGCATTAGGTGGTGCTCTGATGCAGGAAGGTCATGCAGTGGCCTATGAATCCAGAAAGCTCAAAACACATGAGAGAAATTATGCCATCCATGACTTGGAGTTACTCTCAGTAGTGTATGCTATGAAGTTGTGGAGACATTATCTTTTGGGACAAAGCTTCACCTTGATGATGACAGATCATCAAAGTCTGAAGTGGATCTCAACATGCATCAAAGTCTGAAGTGGATCTCAACATGCATCAAAGGAGATGGATGCAAACCCTATAGGAATTTGATTTTGAAATAAAGTATCGGCCGGGGAAAGAAAATGTGGTTGCAGATGCGCTCAGTAGAAAAGCCTCCTTGCTTGCAATAACAGTGGTGTCAAATCCATTGATCAATGAAGCAAAGGAGAAAATCTTGCAAGACAAATTCTTTGGCCCAATTGCTACCCTTCTGATGTAGGAAAGCAAGACTCCTTAAGAAATAAGTCAAGTTCTTGGATACAAACTGGGGATGAAGGATGCATGTATTATAATAATCGGCTATGTATCCCCAATGATGGGGGAATAAAGGGAAGAATTCTGAGAGAAGCCCACGATAGCTTGATAGCTGGACATCCAGGATTTATGAAAACCTATATGTCTGTGAAGAAAAGCTTCTTCTGGCCAGGACTCAAAAAGTATGTACTTGATCATGTGCGAAAATGCTTGATGTGCCAAAGAGTCAAGGCGGCAAATAGAGTCAAGATGCAAGGGAAACTGCAGCCTCTAGACATTCCAGAGATGAAGTGGGAATGCATCAGTATGGACTTTGTCATTCACTGGATTACCTTCTTCAGTGCAATCAGGTTACAACTCCATTTTTGTGGTAGTTGATAGGCTAACCAAAGTTGCCCATCTGATTCCAGTGAAAAAAACATACTCTACAGTGGATGTTGCCAGAGTTTTCCTTAAGGAGATCTTCAGATTGCATGGTTTACCCTGAGGATAGTAAGTGACAGAGATCCCAAATTCACATCAAAATTCTGGACTGCGTTCTTTGAAGTAGTAGGAACTTTCTTGGATCTCACTTCAGCCTATCACCCCAAAACTGATGGGGCGAGACAGAAAGGGTGAATCAGGTAATAGAAGATATCCTTCGGTCATGCTGTCAGGGAACCCAGGAAGTGGTTAAGTCATCTGCATCTAGTCAAATTTGCTTACAATGCTTCTTATCATATCGGAGCATTGGGATGAGTCCTTTCAAAGCTTTGTATGGACAAGATTACCTTACACCGTTGACTTGGTTTGACCCATTGATCAGAGTCGAAATGTCCAGACAAATGCTTGATGACATGGACTAGCAGATGCAATCAATCCGTAAAGATATAAAGGCAGCCAAGACATACAAAAGCATTATGCAGATAAAAAGATGTTAGAGAGAGAGTTTGAAGAGTCAGATATGGTCTTCATTTGATTACGACTAAAAAGAAGTTCCTTATCCCTTAGGGAAGTACAAGAAGCTCTCTTGCAGATACTGTGGGCCTTATGCTGTCAAAGAAAGTGGGCGATCAGAGTCGAAATGTCCAGACAAATGCTTGATGACATAGACAAGCAGATGCAATCAATTCGTAAAGATATAAAGGCAGCCCAAGACATACAAAAGCATTATGCAGATAAAAAGAGGTCAGAGAGAGAGTTTGAAGAGTCAAATATGGTCTTCATTCGATTACGACTAAAAAGAAGTTCCTTATCCCTTAGGGAAGTACAAGAAGCTCTCTCTCGTATATACTGTGGGCCTTATGCTGTCATAAAGAAAGTGGGCGATCTAGCCTACAAATTTCTTCTGCCTTCCCATCTCAAGGTACATGATGTATTCCATGTCAATTTTCTTAAGAAATATGTACCTAGCCCGAGTCACATGCTTGATGAATGAATAATTGATCTCTCCAACTCAAGGCTAGATGGTACTCCAACCTAAGGAAATCCTTGACATTCGGGAGAAGATTCTCAGGAGCGAAGTCCTCAGAGAATTCCTAGTAAAGTGGAAGTTCTTCCCTCTAGAAGACACCACCTGGGAGAAAGAAGAAGAGTTGGCGCGAAGGATTACCCCCACTTTGCGGGATGATGAGGACATCTCGCGTTTTTCAAGTGGGAGAGAATGTAAGATTCTTCCTCAGCTTAAATAACAAATAAGCCTCTACTTCAATCCCTTGTAATCATTCTATGTTTCTGAATACAAGAAAATATTATTTTTCTTTGTTTGGCCTAGTGAGATAAAAATTTCTAGAGAGTGGTAAATTAATATTGTGATATTTTTGGATAAATAAATTTTATAAATATCAAAAATGTTCCTTGAAGGAAAAAATCAAAATAGATTTTCCAAGGTGCAATTGGAAATAAATAAAAATGATTTAGAAGACCTTAGCCTAAGGGTCAAGATTTTTTGAAAATTTTGGAT
This sequence comes from Cibotium barometz, assembly GCF_041138505.1. Lineage (NCBI taxonomy): Eukaryota > Viridiplantae > Streptophyta > Polypodiopsida > Cyatheales > Cibotiaceae > Cibotium > Cibotium barometz. Next base: position 11,196,971 of record NC_141072.1, on the reverse strand, counting down.
TAAGGTTCCTATGGACCAATAAGATTAATCCAAGTGTTGGAATAAGATAAATCCAAAGAATAAAAGAAAATACCCAAAAATAAGTAAATGCCCACATAAGATGAAGAGTTGACTAAGTACTAGATTTATTAGTTAAAAACTATGAAGTATTATAAAAAATGAGATATTTTGGAGTAATCATTCATTTTTGACACATTGGTAAGGAGAAGGGGGCCCTTCAAGGAGGTGTCTATTTCACATGTATGGATGAGTTTTAAACTAAAAAATAATAGGATATTTTTATCTCTCCTCTCTCCTAGATCAAACCAAATAAAAAAGGGAGCCAAAGTGGTCCAAAACTTGTCCAAATTCAGCCAAACTGAAGCTAGAAAATTTTAGAACTCAGTTGGACTCAGTTAGTGGCCTCCCTCACCTATAAATAGACCCTCATTCTTTTGTATTCTCATCTTTGAGCTAAACTATGCCGGTATTACTCTAAGATAAGCTTATTTTCTATTATCCTCTAAAAATCCTCCCTCAGTTGGACTCAGTTAGTGGCCTCCCTCACCTATAAATAGACCCTCATTCTTTTGTATTCTCATCTTTGAACTAAACTATGCCGGTATTACTCTAAGATAAGCTTATTTTCTATTATCCTCTAAAAATCCTCTACAAATTGAAGAGATTGGAGCTTCTCTCTCTCTTCAATCTTCCTTGGAGACTTCATCAATATACCAAACCAATTGATTGGTTTGGGGCCTCTACTTTGATCAAAGAATCAAGCAATCTAGGAGGTAAAATGTGGTTTATGGTCTTTTTTCTTTAATCTCCAAATATTTCTCTCTTCTCAATCCCTCTCAAGCTTGAGAAGCATTCAATTGAATGGCTTTTTAATACAATTGAAGTTCTTTAATGAATGGTAGTGATAAAACACATAAATTTTCATTTTTTCTTAAATTATAATATTTTTTTAAAGCATTTCTCTCTCCCCCCCAAAGAATGGTCATTCCTATGACCTATTCTATATTCAAATGAAGCTTCTCATGAAGCAATTCTCTAATCTAAAAGTAATTTCTATGCTTGTCAAATTAGAGGCCAAATAAGTGGCTTTTTAATGCTTTTGTGTGATTTAATTTATGGAAAAATTAAGAATCAAGTTCATAATTGGATATTGATCCAATTAATGGTTATTCTAATCATAGGGATATTACTAAACTTTATTCTTTCAAATTATTAAGATTTATTAGTAATAGCAGCGGACAAAATTTCTGAAAAATTAACACATAAATCATTTTCATTCATAATATGAAAAGAGGACTTCCTACCATATTCTAGGATTAATCATTCTAGATTAATTGAATGATTCTCGTTATAATCATGGAAAAATTAATTTTTATGTTTATGCATTAATAGTTCATTAGGAAAAAGAGGAATTTCTAGTAATCTATTTTTATGTTAAAAGAGTAATCCCCCCATGACAATGGACATCCAGGTATTCCGATAAAGTAAGACAAAAATTATGATGCTAAAATAATGTATATTTTATTTAAAAATTAAAGAAGGATTTTAGTTAAATTTATATTTTTGTATAGATAAGTTTAAATGATGAAAGAGGAATTCCCACCATATTGGAATTCAAATATTTAAAAGAGGAAAGTGTAATTCCTAGTGTAACGGAATTAATGGAGATTTTTTATATAAATTTTAAGAGAAAATGTAGTTAAATTTATCTTTTTGCATACATAAGTTTAAATGATGAAAGAGGACTTCCCACCATATTGGAATTCAAATATTTAAATAAGGAAAGTGTAATTCCTAGTGTAAAGGAATTAATGGAGATTTTTATTTTTAAGAGAAAATTTAGTTAAATTTATCTTCTTGTATAGATAAGTTTCAATGATGAAAGAGGAATTTCCACCATATTGGAATTCAAATATTTAAATGAGAAAAGTGGAATTTTTAGCTTAATGGATTTAATGGATATTTTTATGTAAATTTTAAGAAGAATTATAGATAGATTTGATTTGTGGTAAACGAGGAATTTCCATGATAATTGGATTGCACTCATTAAATGCAAAAAAGAGGGATTTTAAGTTTGTTAAAAAAATTAGATATTGGTATTTAGTTAAAAGAAGAAATTTTATGATATTTAAGAAACGAGGGATTTGAATTAAATCTTAGTGTCAAAAGATGAATTTTCACCATGATTCTACCTAATGAATTAAGGTCGAGAAATTATGTGGCATAAAGAATATCTTTGGATATTTTAATTGGTAAAATCACTAAATGTATATTTACCCAAAACTATATGTTTATCTGAAGGGAATCCTTGTAAAACTAAACCCAATGAATTTGGTTAGACTACGAGAGGGACGAACAGTAAACCTACTTATCCATCTCTCGATCTGAATCAAGTAAAAACTTCGTGACCAATTCCAGTTTCTAATCTCACAAATAATAGACTACCGGAACTAAACTAGTTTTTCCTAACCGAACTCTGCGCCCGTTCTCTTTCAAAATAAGAAAGATGGAACGTTAAGACTCTGTATTGAGACTATAGAGGACTGAATCAATTAACAATTAAGAATAAGTATCCTATTCCTAGGATTGATGAACTTTTGGGTCGGTTAATAGGACCCAAATGTTCACAAAGATAGATCTGAAATCTGGGTACTACCAGATGAGAATCAAGGAGGAGAACATCCCAAAGATAGCATTCAATACTCGCTATGGGCATTATGAGTTCACAGTCATGCTGTTTGGATTGACTAATCCCACGGTGACATTCAATCGTCTTATGCAAGATATTCTCAGAGAATACTTAGACGATTTTGTTCTTGTCTTCTTTGATGATATCTTGGTATACTCAAAGAATGCTGCAGACCATGAAGATCATGTGCGCAAGGTCCTGGAAATCCTAAGGAAACACCAACTCTTTGCAAAGAAGAGCAAATGTTCTTTCTCTGTTGACCAGGTGGAATACTTGGGATTCATAGTGTCAAAGGATGGGATTTCTCCTGACCCCACAAAGATCCAAGCAGTTGTAGAATGGCCAAAACCCAAGTCAGTAAAGGAAGTTAGAAGATTCCTAGGGTTAACCGGATGGTATAGGATCTTTATACCTAGGTATGCTCAGATAGCATCCCCCTTAACTAGCCTTCTCAAGAAGAGTACACTTTTTCAGTGGATTGCAATGTGTCAGAGTGCCTTTGACAAGCTAAAGAGCCTTAGTACAACCAACCCTATCATTAAATTGCCAGATTTTACCAAACCCTTTGAGGTAGTTACTGATGCCAGTGGGTTTGCCTTAGGTGGTGCTCTGATGCAGGAAGGTCATGCAGTGGCCTATGAATCCAAAAAACTCAAAACACATGAGAGAAATTATGCTATACATGACTTGGAGTTACATTCAGTAGTGTATGCTCTGAAGTTGTGGAGACATTATCTTTTGGGACAAAGGTTCACCTTGATGACAGATCATCAAAGTCTGAAGTAGATCTTCATCCAAAGGGATCTCAACATACGTCAAAGGAGATGGATGCTAACCCTACAAGAATTTGATTTTGAAATAAAGTATCAGTCGGGGAAAGAAAATGTGGTTGCAGATGCACTCAGCCAAAAAGCCTCCTTGCTTGCAATAACAGTGGTATCAAATCCATTGATCAATGAAGCAAAGGAGAAAATCTTGCAGGACAAATTCTTTGCCCCTATTGCTATCCTTCTAATGCAGGAAAGCAAGACTCCTCAGGAAATAAGTCGAGTTCTTGGATACAAATTGGATGAAGGATGCATGTATTATAATAATCGGCTATGTATTCCCAATGATGAGGGAATAAAGGGAAGAATTCTGAGAGAAGCCCATGATAGTTGAAGAGAGAAACATTTGGAGATTAAAGAAAAAAGACCATAAACCACATTTTACCTCCTAGATTGCTTGATTCTTTGATCAAAGTAGAGGCCCCCAAACCAATCAATTGGTTTGGTATGTTGATGAAGTCTCCAAGGAAGATTGAAGAGAGAGAGAAGCTCCAATCTCTTCAATTTGTAGAGGATTTTTAGAGGATAATAGAAAATAAGCTTCTCTTAGAGTAATACCGGCATAGTTTAGTTCAAGTCAACGGTTTAAGGCAATCTTGTCCTACAAAGCTTTGAAAGGACTCATCCCAATGCTCCGATGATAAGAAGCATTGTAAGCAAACTCGACCAGATGCAAATGACTTAACCACTTCCTGGGTTCCCTGTCGTAGCATGACCGAGGATATCTTCTATTACCTGATTCACCCTTTCTGTCTGGCCATGAGTTTCAGGGTGATAGCCAAGAAAGTTCCTACTGCTTCAAAGAACGCAGTCCAGAATTTCGATGTGAATTTGGAATCTCTGTCACTTACTACCCTCCTATGTAAACCATGCAATCTAAAGATCTCCTTAAGGAAAACTCTGGCAACATCCACTGCAGAGTATGTTTCTTTCACTGGAATCAGATGGGCAACTTTGGTTAGCCTGTCAACTACCACAAAAATGGAGTTGTAACCTGATTGCACTGAAGGTAATCTAGTGACAAAGTCCATACTGATGCATTCCCACCTTATTTGTGGAATGTCTAGAGGCTGCAGTTTCCCTGGCATCTTGACTCTCTCTGCCGCCTTGACTCTTTGGCACATCAAGCATTTCCGCACATGATCAAGTACATCCTTTTTGAGTCCTGGCCAAAAGAAGCTTTTCTTCACAGACATATAGGTTTTTATAAACCCTGGATGTCCAGCTATCAAGCTATCATGGGGTTCTCTCAGAATTCTTCCCTTTATTCCCTCATCATTGGGGATACATAGCCGATTATTCCCTTATCACTGGGGATACATAGTCGATTATTATAATACATGCATCCTTCATCCAGTTTGTATACAAGAACTCGACTTATCTCCTGAGGAGTCTTGCTTTCCTGCATCAGAAGGGTAGCAATAGGGGCAAAGAATTTGTCTTGTAAAATTTTTTCCTTTGCTTCATTGATCATTGGATTTGACACCACTGTTATTGCAAGCAAGGAGGCTTTTCTACTGAGCGCATCTGCAACCACATTTTCTTTCCTCGACCGATACTTTATTTCAAAATCAAATTCCTGCAGGGTTTGCATCCATCTCCTTTGACGCATGTTGAGATCCCTTTGGGTGAAGATCCACTTCAGACTTTGATGATCTGTCAAAGTATGAAGTGGATCTTCACCTTGAATTTTCTCATCAAGGTGAACCTTTGTCCCAAAAGATAATGTCTCCACAACTTCAGAGCATACACTACTGAGAGTAACTCCAAGTCATGGATGGCATAATTTCTCTCATGTGTTCTGAGTTTTCTGGATTCGTAGGCCACTGCATGACCTTCGTGCATCAGAGCACCGCCTAAGGCAAACTCACTGGCATCAATAACTACCTCAAAGGGTTTGGTAAAATCTGGCAATTTAAGGACAGGGTTAGTTACTAAGGCTATCTTTAGCTTGTTAAAGGCACTCTCACACATTGTAGTCCACTGAAAAAGTGTACTCTTCTTGAGAAGGTTAGTTAAGGGGAATGCTATCTAAGCATACCTAGGTATAAATATTCTATACCATCCGGTTAACCCTAGGAATCCTCTGACTTCCTTTACTAACTTGGGTTCTGGCCATTCTATGACTGCTTGGATCTTTGTGGGGACAGAAGAAATTCCATCCTTTAACACTATGAATCCCAAGTATTCCACATGGTCAACAGAGAAAGAACATTTGCTCTTCTTTGCAAAGAGTTGGTGTTTCCTTAGGATTCTTTTGGAGCCAATCCATTCCAAGGATTCCATCATATATTCCCAGGGGTAGGAGTCTGGAACTGGCACTCTGTTACATTCCCATCTAGGCTAAACTAAATAAGGTCAGTCTCAAGGTGAGTAAAAAGAATCTTCCCACTGGCTAATTCCACTTGCATAGGTTTCCCTAATTCCACTGGCTAATTCCACTTGCATAGGTTTCCCTGATTTTTTATTTAGGAATAATTTACGCAGACATCCTAAGGAAATAAAAGAATGAGTACTATCTGAATCAATCAAAAGCTTGAATTGCTTACCCTGGTACTCTGCTAGAGTCTGGAGGACTGAGAATTGACGGTTATTCCCTTGATGCTCTATTGCTGCATAGATCTGTCCTTTCTCTTCCTCTACTTCCGCAGTTATGGTGACTGCTCTGGCTGCTGCTGCAGTCTGAGGTGGGACTCTCTCTCTTTGGTTTTTCCAATTCTGGGAGGGAGTTCGGAGACTGCTTTGCATGGAGACTGCAAGCTGCACTCTTCTTGGGTTACCCTGATTCTGGCACGGGGGACCCTGATTGGACTGAAATGAAGGAGTCGGTCTCTGAACTCTGGGACCCTGGCTTCCTTGGCCCACCGAAGGAGATGGGCAATCCTTGAGCTGGTGCCGAAATCCCTGACATTCAAAGCATTTGTTCTCGCTTCAAAGCTCTTCCCTTTGCATTCTAGAGAGAGCCGGAGTTCCTGAGAATGTACTTCGGGGAAAAGGTTTTCCTTCATTTTTGAAGCTTTACATCTCCACATTCTGGTTAGGACCTTGGTGTCTTTTTGGAGGTGGAAAGTTGCAAGAACTTCTCGGTGTCTGAAATCTTTTAAAGGATGAGGGAGCTGGCTTTGGCAAGTGGGACTTTCACAATGAAGGCTTTGGCAAAGTCTTTTGCCATTCTGACAGCTTCTGCCAATGGACACTGGCTTGACATTCTTGACCAGTGTGTCCAAGGGTTCGTTCATTCCCCGAATAGACCTTGCCATGAGTTGCTCTTCATCTAGAGGTGGTGAATATGTGAGTAGAAGAGCAAAGGCCTGGTGATATTCCTCGATGGATTTGCTCCCCTACTTTAGCTCTAAGAATTCATTCATTTTGGTTTTTAAAAACCTAGGGGTACAAAATCTCTTCCTTAAATAGGTTTTAAGGTCATTCCAGGACTGAGTATTCCTGTCCAGGCAGTTGGTGTCACAATGGTTCCTCCATGCCACCCTAGTTGTTTTCACTATTTTCAGCCTGGCAAGAGCCATTTTGCTCCACTCATTGTAGCCTGTGATGTCAAAATATTCTTCCATAGCTTCCACCCGTTTCTCCACAGCCTTGCCCAGGTTCGCCCCTTCTCCTTTGAAGGGTCCTGGTTGAGTTCTATGAAGAGCCTTGCGAATGTCGGGGTCAAGCTCATCATCTTCAGAGAGAGGGTCCATGATTTCCTCGTCTCATGATTCTACCAAAAATGATATATTATTAAAAAAAATTTGATAACATCCACGAGATCCTAAGACTTAAGGGATTCGGAAAACAATTTCTTAAACAAGATAAATGATCTTATTGGAGATCTATGACATATGTCCAGTAACAGATTTTTCTTTATTAGTTCATCCATAAACAATCACTTATACAACAGGGAATTTTTCTCCAAAAAACATTTCTTTATTTATATAAAAGTTGCAATATGTACATAAAGCAGCTCGGCTCCAGAAATCAAAATCTCCTCGGGAGACGCATAAGACAGCAGTACTGGGCCATAGCCATGCCCTGATACAAATGTTCACTTACCCAAGGGAGCTATTATCTTCTCCTTAGGAATAAAGCAACTAAGGAGTCTGTAGATTTGGCATGAAAGTCTGAAATTCCGAGGCGTTGAATGATATAGAATGACACCATATACCACTTTCAGCTTTATCAGAATCATGGGGCCAATGAGAGGTTCTACCACCTCAGCATTGCACGCCGGTTGCAAGAGGCATGGACATACTGCCCTGCAAACCACTTATGCTGTCATCTCTCCGCTGGGTCAGAAAAATATAAATGCTCAAAATGTCGCGCAAGTCTGACTTGGCTTGTTCGAGTTGCAACGGAAGAGATGAGATGTTCGAAGGCGAACGCAGTCATGTCTTGTGATCGGTGAGGTCAAGAATACTAAATAAGTATGGAACTTCCATCTAAAAAAATAATTTCTTTGATTAAAAATTCTTTATTAATGAGACTTGCGGAATGAAAATACATTATGAAAAATGCTTTTCTTGAGTTTTTTATTATCAATTTCTGATAAGAATTCGTCTATCCTTATTAGCTTTCAACAAAGCTCTGATACCAATTGTGGGGTCCCTGCCCCCTCCGCGGTGCACCTGCCGCCACACGGTGGAAGCGGCATCAGCCTCCCACGCAAACCGGGAAACCACACTCGGGGCCTCGCTTGTGGATGTCCGGGACGAGAGGCTAGCCCAGGCGGTCCCTCCAACGGCCCGGAAGACTCCCCTCGCATGGAAGGCACGGGCGATTCCGCCATGGGAAAAATCTTCTTACGGGGGAATTACTCTAACGAGTCAAAGTCTTAACTAGTTAAACTGATCTAACCAAACCTGAAGTCATATAGTCATATAGTCATATAGTCAGAAAAATCTTCTTACGGGGGAATTACTCTAACGAGTCAAAGTCTTAACTAGTTAAACTGATCTAACCAAACCTGAAGTCATATAGTCAGATCAAGAAGAGACTTGCACTTGGTCCATGGAATCACCGCTTTTTTTCTCATGTACGAGGCATAGCCATTAATCCCCTCACACAGAACAAGGTCTTCTCGGGATTTAGACTAATTAATGTAGCTAATCGTATCTAGTTGTTTCTCAGGATTCCTCTGATGCAGCCTCTAACCCCATCCGGCCCATGGGTTAGCGAACCACCCGACCACTGTATTGGTGGGATTCCCTTATAAAGATTTGGTTGTGTTTTTGCCCGGGTACCGAGGAAAAGAGTACTAATTAATGTAACTAATCGTATCTAGTTGTTTCTCAGAAATACTTCAATGCAGCCTAGCGAACCACCCGATCACTGTATTGGTGGGATTCCTTTATAAAGATTTGGTTGTGTTTTTGCCCGGGTACCGAGGAAAAGAGTTCCCCAAGTCCCCTAGCTGGTGATTTATGCAAAAATTAAGGTAGGCATACCACGTACACACCCAATATGAAATTGCCATTTATAATAGATTCGATTGGCAATCCTTCAATAAAAATCATAATATTTCTGATCATCATTTTCCAAAATTTCGAGTCCATTGTATTACAATAATATCCTCTAGACTCTTCATTGAAGACCAACTGGCCAACCAACGAGATCCAGTATCAAAATTTGGTTCCCAAAAATCTTTTCTTTTAGTCAATCCAAAATCTTCCTCGCGTACGCATGGGTGTCCTAGCAACCGCAAGCCCGTGCATCGCTTGGTCAAAACCCTCTAGGATTCTCCTTAGGTGTGCTAGCACTTCACTCACGGATCGCTTTTTTAGTCCTCGCCCATCATAATAGAAGCGTACCATTTTAACCGTAAATTAAATCTATCTATAATTCTTCTTAAAATTTACATAAAAATATCCATTAAATCCATTAAGCTAAAAATTCCACTTTTCTCATTTAAATATTTGAATTCCAATATGGTGGGAATTCCTCTTTCATCATTTAAACTTATCTATACAAGAAGATAAATTTAACTAAATTTTCTCTTAAAATTTAAATAAAAATCTCCACTAATTCCTTTACACCAGGAATTGCACTTTCCTCATTTAAATATTTGAATTCCAATATGGTGGAAATTCCTCTTTCATCATTTAAACTTATCTATGTAAAAAGAAAAATTTAACTAAATTTTCTTTTAAAATTTAAATAAAAATCTCCATTAATTCCTTTACACTAAGAATTACACTTTCCTCATTTAAATATTTGAATTCCAATATGGTGGGAATTCCTCTTCCATCATTTAAACTTATCTATACAAAAAGATAAATTTAACTAACATCCTTCTTTAATTTTTAAATAAAATATAAATTATTTTAGCATCACAATTTTTCTCTTACTTTATTGGAATACCTGAATTTCCATTGTGATGGGGATTACTGTTTTAACATAAAAATGAATTACTAGAAATTTCTCTTTTTTCTAATTAACTATTTATGCATAAATATAAAAATTAATTTTTCCATGATTATAATGAGAATCATTCAATTAATCTAGGATGATTTATCCTAGAATATGGTAGGAAGTCCTCTTTTCATACTATGAATGAAAATTATTTATGTGTTAATTTTTCAAAAATTTTACCATAGCTCTGCTGCTATTACTGATAAATCTCAATAATTTGAAAGCATAAAGTTTAGTAATATCCCTATGATTAGAATAACCATTAATTGGATCAATATCCAATTATGGACTTGATTCTTAATTTTTCCATGTATTAAATAGCATAAAAGCATTAAAAAGCCACTTATTTGGCCTCTAATTTGACAAGCATAGAAATTACTTTTAGATTAGAGAATTGCTTCATGAGAAGCTTCATTTGAATATAGAATAGGTCATGGGAATGACCATTCTTTGGGGGAGAGAGAGAAATGCTTTAAAAAAACATTATAATTTAAGCATAAATGGAAATTTATGTGTTTTATCACTACCATTCATTAAAGAACTTCAATTGTATTAAAAAGCCATTCAATTGAATGCTTCTCAAGCTTGAGAGGGGTTGAGAAGAGAGAAACATTTGGAGATTAAAGAAAAAAAACCATAAACCACATTTTACCTCCTAGATTGCTTGATTCTTTGATCAAAGTAGAGGCCCCCAACCAATCAATTGGTTTGGTATGTTGATGAAGTCTCCAAGGAAGATTGAAGAGAGAGAGAAGCTCCAATCTCTTCAATTTGTAGAGGATTTTTAGAGGATAATAGAAAATAAGCTTATCTTAGAGTAATACTGGCATAGTTTAGTTCAAGTCAACGGTGTAAGGCAATCTTGTCCTACATGTTGGAATATGTTGGAATTTATGATCAATGTCATGGTCTAAGGTTAGAGCACACAATAAAATGTAAAAGGACCATGTAATATGAAGAGAATCCAGGTGAATGAAAGGGTCAAACCCCACTTGAAGTAGGCGAGTTTCAGAAGATTCCCTGGAGGCTATATTCTAGGGAGCCATGTGGGGGGAGATGGCCTTGGATGCTCTTGATGAGATGTAAGCAATGATGTCATTCAAGCATGTACACTTTGGCTATAAAATGGTGGCCTTCCTAATGAGAAAAACACGAATTTATATGCTATGTGATGCTCCTTATTGTGCTGTCATTATGCTCTCTTAATCTTTGATTAAGTGCTAATTAATTACTCTTTTGTTCATGTGACCACCATGTCTTATCTTGAACCTCCATAGCTCTTTCATCACTCCATGCTCTCATTAAGCTTGCATTATCACTTATTATACTTTTCCCAACATGGTATCAGAGCCATGATTATCCCTAGGCATAGTAGTTAACCACATTGATTAGTTTTTCATTTTTTCAAGCTTTCCATTAAAGCTTCACTGCACCCCCCTGCTCTGCTGGTCTTTTGCTTCATATGAGCTCTATACTACATCAAATCTCAAGCTTTTTGATTCAAAAGAGAGCTAACAGCCGGCGCATTCTACACCTAGCTCCATTTGAGCTCCCACGAAGTACACGCGGTGAATTTTGCTCTGCAGCAGCAGCCCGCCTCTGCGCTGCGAAATTCATCAAATTGGAGCTGTACAATGAATGGTTTGCTAATTCCTCTTGTGAGCATAACATTGATGCTATGAAGCTCCCACGTATTGATTTTCATGAGCAATGGTCCACTGTAGCTGCTGTTTGAACTAATTTATCAGTGTGACAGTACATGCTATGTTGCAGAGCAGATTTACAGAGATTGGAGCAACATCTTGGCATGTTTGAGTGCTAAGCTTAGAGCCAATACCTTGGTTTTCACTTGGTTTAAAGCATTGTATGTTTCTCACTTGGGAAGAGACTCATTCAATTGCTCAAAGCTCACTCTATTTTTGGGGGCAGTTTTTCCTCTTTGAATTAATCATCTCCACTAATCATCATATAATTATCTATTGAGATGACATTCTAATATGCATATTGAGTTGAATATCTCTTTGTAGTCATGCATTTGGATGCTGAATCATCTAATGAAGATTATATCAAGAAATCATTGAAACCCAAAAGCAAAACTAGAAAACCTAGGATCAAGTCTAGGCCCAGTTATTATCACTATGCAAAGTCTTATGGGTTTGGGGAATTCTTGAGTAATTTCATGCATTTATATGGTGAAGGGGGATTCTAGCTTTTAATCTATTGCATTGTTCAGTTCCAATCATGGAGTCAACTTACATTTCATCCTCTTTCATCAAGAAATTCAACGGTCGTGACTTCCACACTTGGCAAGTCAAAATGAGATTTTTACTAATGAAAGAAGGAGTTTGGGGCATAGTCAATGGCACTATACCTAAACCTGCCACACGAGAAGGAGAAATCTCTTGGCAAACCAAGGATGAGAAAGCATTAGCTCTCATTGCCCTTGGAGTTGAAGATAGTTATATACATTACATTGGTAATGGAACATCTTCACAAATTGCTTGGAATTCACTGGATAAATCTTTTGGTGCTCAAGGCCTCCACAGCAAAATCAGTCTCAAAGTAGACTTTTACAGTCTAGAGTACAAGATTGATGAGACACTTGCATCTCACATCAACACCATGAAGAGCTTGATGGCCCAGCTCGAAGCCATCAATGAACCAGTCAAGGAGAGTGATGCCATAGCCATCCTCCTAAAGTCAATGCCATCCGAGTATGATACACTCATGCCGACCTTAAAGTACATGCAGGATCCCACTTTGGAGGGAATAGAGAGTGTTCTCTTGGAGGAAGAGAAGAAGCTGAAAGGTAGAGCCATTGATCTTGTCTCAAACCAGGCATACCTTGTTCAAAAGCAAACTGGCAAATCACTCCACCAATGTACACATTGTGGAAGGACAGGACATCTTGCCAAGAATTGCTACCACAAAGACAAGCCAAAGCGAATATGCACCAAATGTGGAAAGCCAGGTCACCTCGCCGACAAATGTTACACCAACCAGGCAAATATGGCAAACATTTCGAATGATTCTGAAGAAGCAATTCAAGCATGCAACAATGTTACTACCTCCTTTGATGCAGAGGTAGATGCAGAATGGGCTTTCTAAAGCCAACAATGTTTATGCCCTCTCTTACCCAAATGTTTATGTATGGACACCTCTAACCACCGATGATGTAGGTTATGTGTTGTTATGATGCCCACAATATCTCTCAGTAGGCCATGTAGCCCTCAAGGGGGGATTGATGGGGAGTTGGGTCTCCATGACCAACAAATGATGACAGATGATGATGATGCCCATGGATATGATGATGATGATGCTATGATGATGATGGGGTATGGGAGAGGAATGTTTTCATGTAGGAATGTTTTCATGTCATGTCATTTTCTTTTTGCAATGTAGAAACTATGCTCCCTATGATGAGCGATGCTAATTTCTTTTATGTACTGTAGAGCTATACTCCTTATGAGTTAAGCTTTTTCTTTCATGTAATGTTTGGATCAAGGGAGGGCAATATACCATGCCATGATCAAGGGAGGGTGTTGGAATATGTTGGAATTTATGATCAATGTCATGGTCTAAGGTTAGAGCACACAATAAAATGTAAAAGGACCATGTAATATGAAGACAATCCAGGTGAATGAAAGGGTCATACCCCACTTGAAGTAGGCGAGTTTCAGAAGATTCCCTGGAGGCTATATTCTAGGGAGCCATGTGGGGGGAGATGGCCTTGGATGCTCTTGATGAGATGTAAGCAATGATGTCATTCAAGCATGTACACTTTGGCTATAAAATGGTGGCCTTCCTAATGAGAAAAACACGAATTTATATGCTATGTGATGCTCCTTATTGTGCTGTCATTATGCTCTCTTAATCTTTGATTAAGTGCTAATTAATTACTCTTTTGTTCATGTGACCACCATGTCTTATCTTGAACCTCCATAGCTCTTTCATCACTCCATGCTCTCATTAAGCTTGCATTATCACTTATTATACTTTTCCCAACACTACAAAGCTTTGAAAGGACTCATCCCAATGCTCCGATGATAAGAAGCATTGTAAGCAAATTCGACCAGATGCAAATGACTTAACCACTTCCTGGGTTCCCTGTTGTAGCATGACCGAGGATATCTTCTATTACCTGATTCACCCTTTCTGTCTGGCCATGAGTTTCAGGGTGATAGCCAAGAAAGTTCCTACTGCTTCAAAGAACGCAGTCCAGAATTTCGATGTGAATTTGGAATCTCTGTCACTTACTATCCTCCTATGTAAACCATGCAATCTAAAGATCTCCTTAAGGAAAACTCTGGCAACATCCACTGCAGAGTATGTTTCTTTCACTGGAATCAGATGGGCAACTTTGGTTAGCTTGTTAACTACCACAAAAATGGAGTTGTAACCTGATTGCACTGAAGGTAATCTAGTGACAAAGTCCATACTGCTGCATTCCCACCTTATTTGTGGAATGTCTAGAGGCTGCAGTTTCCCTGGCATCTTGACTCTCTCTGCCGCCTTGACTCTTTGGCACATCAAGCATTTCCGCACATGATCAAGTACATCCTTTTTGAGTCCTGGCCAAAAGAAGCTTTTCTTCACAGACATATAGGTTTCTATAAACCCTGGATGTCCAGCTATCAAGCTATCATGGGGTTCTCTCAGAATTCTTCCCTTTATTCCCTCATCATTGGGGATACGTAGCCGATTATTCCCTTATCATTGGGGATACATAGCCGATTATTATAATACATGCATCCTTCATCCAGTTTGTATACAAGAACTCGACTTATCTCCTGAGGAGTCTTGCTTTCCTACATCAGAAGGGTAGCAATAGGGGCAAAGAATTTGTCCTGTAAAATTTTTTCCTTTGCTTCATTGATCATTGGATTTGACACCACTGTTATTGCAAGCAAGGAGGCTTTTCTACTGAGCGCATCTGCAACCACATTCTTTCCCTGGCCGATACTTTATTTCAAAATCAAATTCCTGCAGGGTTTGCATCCATCTCCTTTGACGCATGTTGAGATCCCTTTGGGTGAAGATCCACTTCAGACTTTGATGATCTGTCAAAGTATGAAGTGGATCTTCACCTTGAATTTTCTCATCAAGGTGAACCTTTGTCCCAAAAGATAATGTCTCCACAACTTCAGAGCATACACTACTGAGAGTAACTCCAAGTCATGGATGGCATAATTTCTCTCATGTGTTCTGAGTTTTCTGGATTCATGGGCCACTACATGACCTTCCTGCATCAGAGCACCGCCTAAGGCAAACTCACTGGCATCAATAACTACCTCAAAGGGTTTGGTAAAATCTGGCAATTTAAGGACAGGGTTGGTTACTAAGGCTGTCTTTAGCTTGTTAAAGGCACTCTCACACATTGTAGTCCACTGAAAAAGTGTACTCTTCTTGAGAAGGTTAGTTAAGGGGGATGCTATCTGAGCATACCTAGGTATAAATATTCTATACCATCCGGTTAACCCTAGGAATCCTCTGACTTCCTTTACTAACTTGGGTTCTGGCCATTCTATGACTGCTTGGATCTTTGTGGGGACAGAAGAAATCCCATCCTTTAACACTATGAATCCCAAGTATTCCACATGGTCAATAGAGAAAGAACATTTGCTCTTCTTTGCAAAGAGTTGGTGTTTCCTTAGGATTCTTTTGGAGCCAATCCATTCCAAGGATTCCATCATATATTCCCAGGGGTAGGAGTCTGGAACTGGCACTCTGTTACATTCCCATCTAGGCTAAACTAAATAAGGTCAGTCTCAAGGTGAGTGAAAAGAATCTTCCCACTGGCTAATTCCACTTGCATAGGTTTCTCTAATTCCTCTGGCTAATTCCACTTGCATAGGTTTTCCTGATTTTTTATTTAGGAATAATTTATGCAGACATCCTAAGGAAATAAAAGAATGAGTACTATCTGAATCAATCAAAAGCTTGAATTGCTTACCCTGGTACTCTGCTAGAGTCTGGAGGACTGAGATTTGATGGTTATTCTCTTGATGCTCTATTGCTGCATAGATCTGTCCTTTCTCTTCCTCTACTTCCTCAGCTATGGTGACTGCTCTGGCTGCTGCAGTCTGAGGTGGGACTCTCTCTCTTTGGTTTTTCCAATTCTGGGAGGGAGTTTGGAGACTGCTTTGCATGGAGACTGCAAGCTGCACTCTTCTTGGGTTACCCTGATTCTGGCACGGGGGACCCTGATTGGACTGAAATGAAGGAGTCGGTCTCTGACCTCTGGGACCCTGGCTTCCTTGGCCCATCGAAGGAGATGGGAAATCCTTGAGCTGGTGCCAAAATCCCTGACATTCAAAGCATTTGTTCTCGCTTCAAAGCTCTTCCCTTTGCATTCTAGAGAGAGCCGGAGTTCCTGAGAATGTACTTCGGGGGAAAGGTTTTCCTTCATTTTTGAAGCTTTACATCTCCACATTCTGGTTAGGACCTTGGTGTCTCTTTGGAGGCGGAAAGTTGGAAGAACTTTCCGGTGTCTGAAATCTTTTAAAGGATGAGGGAGCTGGCTTTGGCAAGTGGGACTTTCACAATGAAGGCTTTGGCAAAGTCTTTTGCCATTCTGACAGCTTCTGCCATGGACACTGGCTTGACATTCTTGACCAGTGTGTCCAAGGGTTCGTTCGTTCCCCGAATGGACCTGGCCATGAGTTTCTCTTCATCTAGAGGTGGTGAATATTTGAGTAGAAGTGCGAAGGCCTGGTGATATTCCTTGATGGATTTGCTCCCCTGCTTTAGCTCTAAGAATTCGTTCATTTTGGTTTCCAAAAACCCAGGGGGACAAAATCTCTTCCTCAAATAGGTTTTAAGGTCGTTCCAAGATTGAGTATTCCTATCCAGGTGGTTGGTATCACAATGGTTCCTCCATGCCACTCTAGTTGTTTCCACTATTTTCAGCCTGGCAAGAGCCATTTTGCTCCACTCATTGTAGCCTATGATGTCAAAATATTCTCTGATAGCTTCCACCCATTTCTCCACAGCCTTGCCCAGGTTCTCCCCTTCTCCTTTGGTTGAGTTCTATGAAGAGCCTTGCGAACGTCGAGGTCAAGCTCATCATCTTCAGAGAGAGGGTCCATGATTTCCTCATCTCATGATTCTGCCAAAAATGATATATTATTAAATTTTTATTTTGATAACATCCACGAGATCCTAAGACTTAAGGGATTCGAAAAACAATTTCTTAAACAAGATAAATGATCTTATTGGAGATCTATGACATATGTCTGGTAACAAATTTTTCTTTATCAATTCATCCATAAACAATCACTTATACAACAGGGAATTTTTCTCCAAAAAATATTTCTTTATTTATATAAAAGTTGCAATATGTACATAGAGCAGCTCGGCTTCAGAAATCAAAATCTCCTCGGGAGACGCATAAGACGGCGGTACTGGGCCATAGCCGTGCCCTGATACAAACATTCACTTACTCCCAAGGGAGCTATTATCTTCTAATTAGGAATAAAGCGACTAAGGAGTCTATAGATTTGGCATGAAAGTCTAAAATTCTTAGGCATTGAATGATATAGAATGACACCATGTACCACTTTCAGCTTTATCAGAATCATGGCCAATGAGAGGTTCTGCCACCTCATAATTACACATCGGTCGCAAGAGGCATGGACATATTGCCCTGCAAACCACTTATGTTGTCGTCTCTCCGCTGGGTCAGGAAAATATAAATCCTCAAAATGCCGTGCGAGTCTGACTTGTTCGAGTTGCAGCGGAAGAGATGAGATGTTCGAAGGTGAATGCAGTCATGTCTTGTGACTGGGTGAGGTTGAGAATACTAAATAAGTATGGAACTTCCATCTAAAAAAATAATTTCTTTAATTAAAATTCTTTATTAATGAGACTTGCAGAATGAAAATACATTATGAAAAATGCTTTTTCTGAGTTTTTTACTATCAATTTCTTATAAGAATTCATTTATCCTTATTAGCTTTTAACAAAGCTCTAATACCAACTGTGGGGTCCCTGCCCCCTCCACGATGCACCTGTGGGTAGCAGCGAAAGCGGCGTTGACCTCCCGTGCAAGGCGGGGATCCACACTCAGGGCCTCGCCGCCTGCCCGCGGATGTCCGAGATGAGAGGCTAGCCCAGGCAGTCCCTCCGAGACCGGGCCCGGAAGACCCCCCTCGCCTGGAAGGCATGGGCGATTCCGCCATGGGAAATATCTTCTAACCTAGGGAATTACTCTAACGAGTCAAAGTCTTAACTAGTTAAACTAATCTGACCGAACCTGAAGTCATATAGTCAGATCAAGAAGAGACTTGCACTTGGTCCATGGAATCACTGCTTTTTTCCTCATTTTTACGAGGCACAGCCCGCTGATCCCCTCCCACAAAACAAGGTCTTCTTGGGATTTAGACTAATTAACATAGCTAATCGTATCTAGTTGTTTCTCAGGAATCCTCCAATGTAGCCTATCCGGCCCATGGTTAGCCAACCACCCGTCGACCACTGTATTGGTGGGATTCCTTTATAAAGATTTGGTTGTGTTTTTTCCCGGGTACCGAGGAAAAGAGTTCCCCAGGCCCATAGCCGATGATTCATGCAAAAATTAAGGTAGGCATACCACGTACACACCCAATATGAAATTGCCATTAATAACAGATTCGACTGGCTTTGAAACAATCCTTGAATAAAAGTCATAATATTTTTTATCATCATTTTCCAAAATTCCGAGTCCATTGTATTACAATAATATCCTCTGGACTCTCCGTTGAAGACCAGCTGGCCAACCAACGAGATCTAGTATCAAAATTTGGTTCCCAATAATCGTTCCTTTTAGTCCATCCGAAATCTTCCTCGCATACGTATGGATGTCCTAGCAACCGCACGCCCGTGCATCGCCTGGTCAGAACCCTCTAGGATCCTCCTTACGTGTCCTAGCACTTCACTTAGGGATCGCTTCGTCGGTCCTCGCCCATCGTACCGGAAGCGCACCATTTTAACCGTACCGAGGCTGGTCACAAGACCTCGGCAGGCTTTGCTGCGAGCGACGTCCCTTGACGTCTCTCCACCAGCTGTTCCAAAAACGAACCTTCTCTTAGAAAAACATTAGCCAAATGCTTCCTCCAGCATTCTAGCATAAAACAGTCCTTTGAATTCAAAAAAACATAGGTTCCAATGCAAGTAAAATTCTAATTTAAGATTGGTTCCAAAAACCCTTTTTCCGTAAGTCCCAATTTCATAATGAGGATCCTTGATCTCTCGTCAAGGTAATCTATCCATCATTCAGTCCGATTGTCCAACTAGATTCTTGGTGAGTTCGGTCAGGAAAAATTAGTTTAGTTCCAGTAGTCTATTCTTTGTGATTAGAAACTAGAATTGGTCATGAAGTTTTTACTTGATTCAGATCAAGAGATGGACAAGTAGGTTTACTGTCCATCCCTCTCGTAGTCTAACCAAATGGGTGTGTCTTTTCTCTGAGCGTCTTGGTCTGAGCACATTTTTCTGAGCATGGCCTATATTGTGATTTCGTAGACAATTTTATCATAACATCACACACCATTTAGTCATAAAACTACCCCAAGAAGATACTATATACATTTCTACCCCACAAAGATGCCGCTAACATCACACACCCTTTACTCATAAAACTACCCTACAAAGAGGCTATATACATTTAATTACATTTCTTTCCAATAGTATTTAGGGCTTATAAGATCCCTTTATTCACAAAACTACTTTTCATGTCTACTTCATTTCAACACCCTCCACCTACATCATCCATCATTCATACTACCATGATAGATAGTGATGATGAAATGATTGCAAGTCACATGGTGAAGAATTTAGGGTGCAAATTTGCATGCATCTATGCCGAAACATTTACTAGTTGCAAGGAGATACTTCAAGATTCAATTCACCATGATGATCATTTGTACACAACTCATAGTTTTGACATGCAAACCTTAATTAAGATATGACATGATTATCACATCTCTAGCAAATAGAAAAAGTTTTATGAAACCAACATGCTCAAAATTGAATATGCGATATTGAGATTAATATTCATGGTGGGTACTCACATGATGTACTAATAGTTCTTCAATATGATTACTACATCTCTAGCAAATGAAATAGGTGTAAGACACCACAAAAGTTATGCATGTTCAATACTAGGGCATCACAAGCAAAATGAATTGCTTGAAGGGAAATACTCATGTCAAATCACTAGACTCAATGCTTGAAAGGAAAAACTCATGTCAAATCACTAGACTCAATCTTCTTTACTAATGTCATCCACATAGATATTGCGACGATGCCTTCTCTCTTTGATGGGAGCATTGAATGCAATGTCATTACACATCACCTCAGCCATAGCACCTGCATAAGAAGGCAAAAAGCTAAAATAGATTAATCAATATCAATGCCTCATTGATAATAATATTCTCCAACCAACAAATAAGTTTAAAAAGATTAAACACGAGAGTAACATACTTACTAGTCGTCTGGAAGATTAACAACCATTTCCACATCTTCGGAATCATTTAGAGTCCCATAGTTGCTTAACACATTTCCCTTTCCTTTCTGTCCATCCAAAAATGGTTGCAATATAGAATTGCAAATGTTAGGATCATTCTCAATAGATAAGCATGCTCTCCCAGAATGCACGCATGCTTTTTGCATAGAACCAGTCCCAGCACCTAAGTCCACCACATGTCCAGAAATTGGACACAAGAACTCCAAGAAGTACAACATCATGCATGGAGCCTTCTCCAATGCACCTCTCCATGGAATACTCTCTCCATGTTTTATAGTCTGCTCACTTGTTGGTAAATAATGATGAAACAAACTACTTCCAAAAGCAATTCCCAATTTGGTACCAATCACGGAAGCATTTCCAGGATTACAAACACAAGACATACCAGCCCGATGAAGAAGGCATAAAACCACAACATCCACCTAAAGATAAGAAAATAATTAAACATATACTTAGTACAAGCCATTTCATTATACGAGAGCATAAATTCTTTCAACAGGTCATTGTATGACAATTGTCTCACCTTATGATCAATACCACCAACTTTGATTGTGCAATATGCATCTAAGCATTGCATGTACATTCGACATGCAAACTCCAATCTACTGATCCTAGCATAACGCTCAACCAAATGAAGAACATGAGGAGCACACATAACTAGGATCCAGCCAGAATCTGAAACAACTGTGGCCGCTACTAGCAAGGAGTAGCGTACATGGTCCTTTGTTAATAAATTCCAAGATGGAGATGTGGAATCCTCTACTCCAAGAGCTTCTAGCTGTGTAGGCAGATCAATAATGACAAAATCTGCAGCCCAAGCAACACTCTTACCATTTCTTGTTTTTCTTTCACCTCCAAGACCCACAAAGTATTCCTTCATGTCTATATAGGCTTGTGTGAAGTTTGAGACAGACAATTGCTTCCCAAACTCGACATAATCATAGCACCAAACCTTGCAATGTGAAGCATCACATGTGCCACTCTGATTCAAAGTTAGAGAGGTCAATGGAATGTACAAAAAGCGGACAAACCTATCTTTCCATTTACATCCTTTCAGAATGGGTGTAGACTGCAGTACCTGCACATCTGTACCCACACCACATATGTAAAGACACAAAGTGATAACAACATATGTTACACAAACAAATAATAGCCTGAAAAAAGATCAAGAGAACTTACCATTATTAGTACCAGGATTTTTTGGTGGCCTACCACCCTTCTTTAGTTCCATACTTGAATCTTTGTCCTTTTTAGTCATCTTCTCAAGTGTTTTTTGAACCTCAATGACTGCATCATCCTCATGGACTGAATTTGAGCTTGATGAACCCATCTCTCCCTTTTTATGTTGTGCGTACAGCTCTGCCTCCTCCTCGATGCAACATCCTTTTTTCATATCGAGCCACCACGGGCAGTTCTTTCTCTCCCACTCAGAGAGCACTTGCTTCCCTTCTTTTTCTATCATGTTTGGAGAGTACATACAGAATTTTAAGTCCTGAATTTTTGTCCATACTCGACATATGGGCAATAATTTTTCAATCTTACCAACAGCTTTTAAGGATTGCAAGAATCTGCATACAATAAGAGTCTTAGTACAGAAGCGAAATACTTAAGGATGGATTTTTAATTGAAAAGGAAAAAACATGTATTGCTTACCTAAACACCAATCGTCGAGATGCCCTCGTCATCTCCATTTGTCCTGTTGCAGCTGTAGCAACAGTCATTGAATCCTTTAAATCTTCATAAAGTTCAAGTCTGTTCATTGCTTGTATTTCCCCAAAATACTCTCTCAACGT
The DNA here is from genome assembly GCF_041138505.1 of Cibotium barometz. Lineage (NCBI taxonomy): Eukaryota > Viridiplantae > Streptophyta > Polypodiopsida > Cyatheales > Cibotiaceae > Cibotium > Cibotium barometz. The sequence continues at coordinate 11,174,753 of NC_141072.1, read as the reverse complement.
AGGATCTTGAGGAAGCACAAAGCTAGCTTGTTGACTAGCAACCAAGACCTGAGAGAGTAACCTCTCAGATTCACAAAGCAACTGATCCATCCATGCCTCTTTCGCCATCCACTTTATGAATTCTCTATCAGCTTTTGGCATCCCATAACTTGTTCTCAAATTTGAATCTGACCCTAAGATTCTGAGGGTTGCTAGTTGTGTCTCCTTTGAGACTTTTGCAATGGAGATGTTATACAACTTTTCCAATGTGACAATGGATGATTTATCATCAAATGGGAGGCTCCACAAGATATTAAACCAATCTTCACCATTTGTTGGTTTGACAATAGACAGAATCTACATATAAACAGTACATGCAATCGTCACACTCAACTGTATTTTTTAATCATACAATACATGCATATCCCATACCTTGATCATTTTGTAAACAAAGATCATATGACCAATCTCAAAAAACACTTGAACACTTTAAAGAGTCAACTTTATGTTAAGAATCATTAAATTAACCATACCTTGATCATTTTTCGACCATACTTGAGATTCACATCCTTTCGAATACTTTTAAGTGATTTCTCCATATCAGCAACACTCAAATTTGGCTGAAGTTCCTTTAGCTTTGCCTCATAATCTTGCTTGTATAGTGGCTAAAATATATTCCAAAGAGATGAATGAGTACAATGAATTAGTTAGTTCTAATTTAAAAGACATCCATGACAAATGGTATGAAACTTACTGCAAATACCATTCTCCCTAGCATCAGAGATGTCAAAGGATACCAAGTACTTGATCCTTTACTGCTTTCATTTGCCCTATGCTTTTCAAGTGTCCTTTTTTCTTCCTCAGAAAAAAGTGATAAGTACTCATTCTCATCACATGAACACATTGTCTTCGTGTTGAACAAATAATCCTTGAGATTTGTTTTAATAATTGCTGTTTCATTAAGGCTGAAAAATAAAAAATACATAGCTTCAAACATATTAAGAATTGTTCACAAAACCCTTAAAAGCTCGAAAAAAGGTAACACATATAAGTAAGAACTCGCACTTACAGATTGAACCTTTGAAGAGCAGCTATTAGCTTCATTTCTGTTTCTTTCTCTGGAGTAATAAGACTTGCTAAAACTCGAATATGCCATGCCTTTGATGTCTTGAATTTCTCCTCAATTAGAGACATCCATGCAACAGTACGGTGATTCCCCTCCCACACAAAAAACATCTTTCGAGACAAAAATGACCAATCAGCATCATCAATAATCTGTGCCTCAAATTCTGCATTTACATCCCTCCAACAAGAATCCCATGATTGTTCAATTTCATCTGTCACCTCTTGTGAAACACCATCCGAAAGTGTTGTAGATAAAATAAACATTCCTTTCTGTTGAATATATTTTTCTGCCTCTAGAGCTTGCTTTAGGCTATCCATATCAGTTCGTAGGCCTCTCACTCTTGTGTTTACAACACAACGACATAATGGGATCAAGGGAGCAATCTTTCCAGGATTGATTGCAAGAGATTCAATAACATCCTTCCCTTGGCCAATATCAAGTGCAGCAGGAAACTCTTGCTCAAACTCCTCATCTAGTTGTTTATCCTCTTTCTTTCTCTTCTTAGAAGATTCCTCCACAATTATAGTAGTGTCTTCAAAGTCTTCCATCTCCTTATCCTCTTCAACTTCAATTTCAACCTCTTTTTGAATCTCTAAATTTGGTGTAGATTCCACTTGCAAACTTCTCTTGCTACTTGTCCTTCCACCTCTCTTGCCTCCTCGTTCTCCTCTTCCACCTCTCCCCCTCCTCTCAGAAGTTCTTAATTTTACCATCCTGCCAATGTGACAAAGATGCATTTAAAAAAAGAAGTCATCACATGGCATAGAATAGACTTACAAGGTCAATTAAATCCCAGCATTACTTCAGTAGCATGCAAAGAAACCCCAAGAGGCTTCAAAATAGAAAATACCTGAAGCTTGATCGTGATGCTGCTAATTGAAGTTGCACTTGACGAGATGATGGGGCTTGAGGAGACTAGCTGGACAACAAAAGCATACAAGAAAAAGTTATTAAGCATACAAGAACAAGTTATTAACCTTAAAAGCGTACAATCATACTTGTAAATCTAAGAGATGAAAGATCACTAAACTTTTGATATGCTTACATGTTCATAGATATGAGTTGTGGCTTCTTGTTTTGGACAAAACTCATGTATATCCTCCTCGTCTCAAGCACCCTAAGTAACATGTATGGTATCTCTCCTCAATCTACTTATATATGCTAAGCCCAAAATCCTTTGAGGAGATCTACACCCCCATATGCAATGTTGTACTATCTTACAAGCTACCGGGCATCTAGGGTCTGCACCAAAAATAGCTCTCCACTAAATAATGGGGAGGCCACCATGTAAAGCTCAAATGGGCCAATAGAAAAGCCTGAGACTTGGAACTCCAAATGGAGACTCAATTTGGTTCTTAGCAAGATAGAGACTTCAACTAAAGTGTCCCTACTCTCTATTCACAAGGAAGGGCGACAAGTTTGGGTTTTGACTTGTCGGACTTTTGGATGGAGTTTTTGTGGAAACCATGGCCAACCATTTAGGAGTAGTGAGTGAAGATGGAGAAATGCCTGGATCACCAATTTACCAAAACCAAACAAAGTATTACACATACTTGAGGCCCTAATAATTATGGAGAGAATCAACATAAAAGGGGGGGTATCTTACTTCAAGAAGGATGGATAGTTCTTTGTGTCCTAAATTTAAGGACTCTTGTTGTCTAATGTTACATCAAGGTTTTTGGAAGATCTACATACCACGCCAAAGAACACACATAGTAGTTATATATGTAAATGGCTAATTACATGTAGAGACCAAATTTATTTATTTTGGGGATGTATTTAAAATCTTGCTCTTGGTGGAATTTCGGATTGCTAGGTGTTCTCAAGGCATTATTCTAATGGTCTGCTTTTCCCATGGTTTTGCTACTGCAGGGCATCAGAGAGGAAGAGTCACACACCACCACCATACAACTTGGGTCATCATTAGTATTTTGGGTTTAATGTTATGCATTATGGATTTTTAGGGGAGAGGCTATATAGGAAATGTTTTGCTGAGCTCGTCACACACACCCAATTCTTCTGCGTAGTATACTTCTAAGAAAAAGGTCAAAAAACATTTACTGAAAACATTGTAAATAAAAACATTGTAAATAAAGCACTAGCCTTATCATTTACTGAGGACAGCGATGGCAGAGGCGGTGCTTCTAAGAAAAAGGTCAAAAAATATTTACTGAAAACATTGTAAATAAAAACATTGTAAATAAAGCACTAACCTTATCATTTACTGAGGACAGCGATGGCAGAGGCGGTGGCGGCTTCCGACACGCGGAGGAGCCTCTTGCTTGAGCGCCGGAATGATGGAGTCCGAGAGTGGAGAGCAGCAGCGCGCCTTCCACAGGTGTAAGAGACGCCGTCCAGGTTGACGTCGAGGGAGGCAGAGCAAGGGCGAGGGCGAGGGCGAGCGAGGTTCTTTTGTAGCTTGTGCTCTAACTACTGTGGCGCTCTTCCTCTGCTAAGCCGCAACTTCTCATTCTTTCTCACTTCTGCTGGCCACCTTCTGATGATGCTTCCCTGTGCACACTATTGCTCACGATGGTGATGTGTTGCCTTACTACTACGAAGCCTTCTATCTGCAACCTAGGAGCCCGTCCTTGTTGCTCACAGGCCTTCTATCTGCTGTAGGAGCTTTTGCTGCACTTTGCCTTTCTTTTTTCTTTCTGCACAGTACTATTAGCGTTACAGATGCGCTGCTTGTTCTGCCCAACAACACCCATGCTAGAGATGCATTGCTTGTAGGCCTTTGCTTGGGTGACGTTGGCTTAACCTGGTCGGCGCGTCAATCTCCCACAACGGGAGTCGGCGACGACCTAGGCTCGTCTACACGCTCGTCTACACGCTCTCTAATGCGGAGGCAGAGCAAGGGCGAGGGAGGCAGTTGACGTCGAGGGAGGCAGAGCAATATGTATACAGCGGGCGAGGGTGAGGGCGAGGGCGAGGGAGGCAGAGCGGCGTTGAAGATTGAAAACAAAAGGCCACAATACCCCTTTCGTCGACGAAAGGGGTATTTTGGCCTTTCATTTTCTTTAATTTTTTTAAGAAAATGAAAGGGTATTTTAAAATTAAAGAAAATGAAAGGCCAAAATGGCCTTTCATTTTCTTTAATTTAGTTAAGAAAATGAAAGGGTATTTTAAAATTAAAGAAAATGAAAGGCCAAAATACCCCTTTCGTCGACGAAAGGGGTATTTTGGCCTTTCATTTTCTTTAATTTTTTTAAGGGTATTTTAAAATTAAAGAAAATGAAAGGCCAAAATACCCCTTTCGTCGACGAAAGGGGTATTTTGGCCTTTCATTTTCTTTAATTTTTTTTAAGAAAATGAAAGGGTATTTTAAAATTAAAGAAAATGAAAGGCCAAAATATTTTGGCCTTTCATTTCATTTTCTTTAATTTTTTTTAAGAAAATGAAAGGGTATTTTAAAATTAAAGAAAATGAAAGGCCAAAATATTTTGGCCTTTCATTTCATTTTCTTTAATTTTTTTAAGAAAATGAAAAGGGTATTTTAAAATTAAAGAAAATGAAAGGCCAAAATACCCCTTTCGTCGACGAAAGGGGTATTTTGGCCTTTCATTTGCATGAGGAAAAAGGTGGGCCACCCCCAAACGATGCCAAAATTAAAGGATACCGTCTTCTTGTTATTTGTGTAAGATTCTCATGATTTTCTCATGATTTCTCATGCAAAAAAACAAAATGGAAAAAACAAAATGGTTGTTTGAAGTTTAAAGTCGATTTTTCATAGGGATATCAGTTCAAGTTATGGCATTTATGGTTGGTGAAGTTATGGCATTTATGGTTGGTGTTTAAGAGACTAATGAGGAGAATTAAGACAAATGTTTTTTTTTCAAATTTGGGGCTCCTTTTTCCTCATGAAAATGAAAGGCCAAAATACCCCTTTCGTCGACGAAAGGGGTATTTTGGCTTTTCATTTTCATGAGCCCTTAAGAAAATTTAAAGGCCAATATACCCCTTTCGTCGACGAAAGGGGTATTTTGGCTTTTCATTTTCATGAGCCCTTAAGAAAATTTAAAGGCCAATAGACCCCTTTCGTCGACGAAACGGGTCTATTGGCCATTTATTTTCATGAGAGCCTAGAGTACAGAGAGACACGAGGGCGCGGGAAAAGTGGGTCGCGAGTCATCACGAGGGTGAGGGCGGCGATGGCCGATCCAATCCATAATTCATCCAAGGGCTATCATGAAAATGAATGGCCAATAGACCCCTTTCGTCGACGAAAGGGGTCTATTAGCTTTAATTACAATCTATGCTACCAAACTATGATGTTAATAGGAACCATGACTTATAATGATTATCATACGAATTCGATTGCTAATGAGAATGCAGTAATGATGAGTGATCATTTAATTAAACATCATTACTGTGTGAGGTTGATAATTTCTCATAATTGTGAGGTTGATAATTTTACTGTGTGAGGTCGACATACAATTAAATATTTTTTGATTAATATTCAATTAATGATAGACCCCTATTGGAGAGAATAATTAAATATAGAGGCCAACGAAAGGGGTTTATTAACCTCTATATTTAATTAATGGTTCATGAAAGATAGAGGCCCATAGACCCCTTTCGTCGACGAAAGGTGTCTATTGGCCTCTACCTTTCATTAATAATTGATGAAAGATAGAGTCCAATAGACCCCTATAATTTATATTCAAAAGGTTAGAGATGTGCTAACCAACCATTTCTTGTTCGCCACAGTTATAATTTATATCTATCTATCAACTTTATGTAGCAATAATGAAATGTCATTGCTAGCGAGAATGGCTTGCAGTAACTCCCATACGTGTCAAAGAAAGGTTGGGGATTAAAAGGTCTAAGAGTCCATGGTATTATAGTATTGTTGTTAACAAATGATGGCTAAAATTTACATCATGGTTCAGTACCATTGTCACACTTGTGCCGACTTTCACAAGACCTATCTTACAAAGTTGTGAGTATAAACAATGGGCAGTGTGTGCAAAGCATTTGTGAGCATTTTTTCTTGCGGCAGACTCTTGTTTAAAATGAGTTCTTGAAACGAACACTCTCCTCTTGATCTCACCCTTTGGACTTCATCTCATTAAGTTGCACAGCTCAACCATTCCGTTCTTATGGAATCTGTCACAATTCAGAATGAGGATAGATCTTTGCATATGTTTGTTCGCACTTCCATAGGTAGAGGAGTGTTGTCAGAGATGGTGCTTGCTAGCCATTTTCAATTCACACTTGGGTCCATATCTGTCCATCAGCACTTTGGTGATAATGGGTCTGATTTGACAATGGAGCTGCAATACGAAGTCCATGACGATGGATACAAAATGTTTCACCTTGATGCGCAGTTTGGTGATATTTTCACCGTGAAGGGAAAAAGATTCAAGCTTGATGACAATGAACTTCAGAAGACTCTAGTGCACGAAAACAAAAAAGATTTCTACTCTGTTTGCAACAAAAATGATGAGGCAAGGAAACATGATTCAGCTAGCAACATTGAGAATGACAAACAACATAGTGTCATTGAGATTATTATGCAACTACCTATAAAGAACAGATTGCGTGAGGCCTATGAGAAGGTTGGAATGCGCGTCACTGTGGATGAGTTGCCTTCTACTTATGATGGTGATGTTTTCTTTGAGCTACCAGCTACTTCAATGAAACATCGCACAAAAGGTACGGAGTCAAAATTTGATGGTCATGTTTGGAGTGATCCTGTTACAACAAATATAGTATTTCTTGGTGTGGTTCGTAGAAAGGAATGTAGAGGTCACCTCCGTTGTATAAATGCAACTTGTGGTTATAAAGAAAGAATTGGGATAGAGAATGAGACACAATGGGATGGGAGATTGATTAGAGTGGCCCCAGCAAATGTGTCAATTGAATCATATGGCTCCTTATCATGTATACATTGTGGTCGTCCACCAATTTGCTTGGAGAGATGTTACTGTGAAATGTTACTCTGCATGCCAGAATGTAGAGATGGTGTGAATCTTACTCATGCAGTCATACACCATGGCCATCATAATCATCCCGTTGGAGATGGTTTGACTAGAAGAACAAAGGATGCCATTAAAACCAAAGTTTCTGAAATGGTGAGGGCTGGTGGTGCTGTATGCCCTAAAGGGATACAAAATATAATTGTCCAAGACATTATTCTGGAAACTTTATTGTCTAAAAATGTGCAAGATGGGATTAAGATGTCGGATGTTGAGCTACAAGATTTGCTAAAACAATGTGAACCTTTGCTTGACAAAAGAAGGTAATTACCATAACATTTGTTATTGCATTGGTTTATTAAATTATGTTATCACAATGAATATTGATCAACTTTATGTCTGTGTAGATTATCAAGATGGATTGAGGAGAGTCGACGTGACTCTCGACCTGTGTCAGATGGGCTAGATGGAATTTTATACTTGAAAAGACATTGTAGATATAATTATTTCCAAAGTGTAGTGTTTCCTGGACAATTGCAACATAGTTCATTCAGCAGGTGTCATGTATTTAAAATGTCTACCCAAGGTTCTGGTTCAGGGGTTGATTTGGTAAATAAAATGAGACCTGGAGGAGAACTGGGTCATTGTTGGGTGTTGTTTGACTTTGTGAAGCGAATGAAAGATTGGACTACCATGGCTTGCCATGTGTATAATCCTTTTATCCAAGAGTTGCAAACAATTGCAACTTGTGACTTCAAGGTGGAAGATACTGACGCACAAATTCTATTTTGGGATACTCTCAACAAAGTAATGGTTTCAGAAGGGTTTGACAATGCTGAATTCAAAGGGTTCATGGCAGATGAGGCCCAAGCCAACTGGAGAGCTGTACGTGCCACTTTCAATGGTGGCCCTGACAATATAATGGAAGGGAAAGAGCGTTCTTGCCTTTTCCATTGGGAGCAAAGTCTTCATTCCCATGCAAAGGCATGTATAAAAGTTGGCAGCCAAGAGGAATTTAAAATCCGATGTAGACGCTGGAAGGATGCCTCTACAGAGCAAGCTGCAGAAGTCGAAATGAGAAGCCTAAGGGCATGGTGGAATGCAGGCCATGCAAGTGACTCAGACTTGCCACGGCTTGAAACTTGGTTTGCATGGTGGCATGCTAGGATTTCCCATTGGGGCCACTACATTATAGAGGTTGGTTTTGTATTTCTCTTGAATTTTTTTTGTCATGTTAATAATGTAATTTTGCCATTACAATATCTCTGCAGAGTATGTCAGATAACGAGAAGTACTTGATACCTCGAACAAATCTAGCAGAGTCTATTCATGGTAGTTGGAGGGCTGGATTGAACCATGTCAAATATGTTGGTCTCTACAATGCCTCTATTAGTGACCTCTCAAATGCAATTTTACAAAGCGCTAGATACACATCTTTTTTGAAGGGCCAGTTTATCGGAAGTGGGCCGAGTCTGGAGACCTTAAAAAAAAGATCTTTAAAATCTCGGATTGACATTAGTGCCAAAACAGTTGTTGATCTAACAAGTGATGTTGCAAAGGAAATGGGTGTTGCATCTGAAGTATGTTTTAATGATGGAGATGACAAGACTGTGCGAAGGAAAAGGCCAAAGTCAATGCCTTCAAATATATGTGAGGATGATAGTCACCGCCCTGAGTACAGTTATGCAAATAAGAAAAGATACTCCATGTCTTCAAAATCTAGTACTAAATTTGCAACAGAGAGTTTTGAGGATGATGATTCCAAGAGTGTACAAGAATATGAAGTGCATGATGCAAATTGGGCATTACGAAGAGTTCCTATAACAAGCCAAGTCCGTTGCCAGGCTTGGCTTGGACAAGGAGGAAAATGTAACAAGCTTGTCAATATAAAGGATCGTGAAAATCGACGTGGAGTTGTTGCACCATCATTCTTTGGGAGGATTCAAACACCAATTGGAGTGCGCTCCCAAATGATTTGGTTTTGTGGAAATGATGTAACCCACACGTGGAAGCCATCAACTAGCATTACAGGTATTCCAGGACCATCACCAGGAAGGTGGAAGGTTCAATCAGGAACATCCTTGACAAGTGCAGAGATTGCCAGGTTGACAAGCTCAGGGTTTGTCATATTAGGAGTGTCAACTCCGATGGTGGGTGCAAGTTGTGCTTCACCAATTCAAGCCCATGATGAAACAATAGTATTGCATGAAGATCGACCTCGGCGTCGAGATGGCAAAGCAATCAGATGGCAAAACAAAATCTCCAAAGAAATGGAAGATAGAATTCAGAGGTCATTGGTCATGAAATGCATTGTTAAGGACGCAACAGTCGTGAAGGCCATGGAGCATGCTGAGTTCATTGTTTCTACAGAAGGATCAATGCAAAAAGGTATTGAATACAAGATTGACATTTCTCCATTTCCTTCTTGCAATTGTGAAGACTTCATTGGACGATCCCGCAAATTGGATGCCTATATTCCATGCAAACATATTTATTACATCTTCCTTTCATACCTTGGATTGGATAGCAGAAATAATATGTTTGTTCACCAAGCCACCTTGAGTAAAAAAGAGATATTCCAGGCATTGTCCCGCATGCCTTCAGGTTTAGTTTTTGGAGACTGTACTTTCATGATGGTCAACAAAAAATGGAAGGGCTATTATAATAATCCTTTTTCCATAAGAATTTTGAAGCACAAAAATGGTATTTTTTTGAAGACTGAACCTTCATGATGTTGAATACAAAATGAAAAGATATCTATAATAATCCTTGTTTCCATGAAGATTTTGAACCACAAGAACAATGTTTTTGGGGCCTTTTGCATTTCTCCTTGTTTAAATTTTTGGTTTGTTTCTCTACTTGTTGATAATTGTGGCAAGACGCTTTGTAGGAAACTTATTTGAAATAACATGAACTCAACACATCTAGTAGTAGCAAAATACCAAACTATGAGTGTAAAATATTGACTTAAAATTTGGCTATATTTGTTACATTTCCTTTTGTACCTTGGATTGGATATAAGAAATCCTTTTTTCCATGAGTAATTTGAACCACAAGGATAGTGTGCTAATTATTCTCCACTTGATAATTGTGGTAGGACATTTTGAAGGATGATTTTACATCACAAAAGTTTGAACATGTCTTCTATGTGATAAATCATGTCTTCATTTTCATTTGCATAGGTGGAAAACTTATTTGAAATAATGTGAGCATGTATTGGAAAATACAACAAATAGCAAAATAGAAAATATTGTGAGTGTATTTGACTTAAAATTGGGCTATATTATTTACATATTAACTTATATGGATAGAAAAGATAATATTTTTGGTCACCAAGCTACAAAAGAGATCTTCACAGCATTATCTTGCATGCCTCAAGGCCTGGTTTTTGCAGATTGCACACCTTCATGATGTTGAACAAAATTTGAAAGGACTCTTATAATAATACTTTTTGCAGATTGCACACCTTCATGATGGGAAGCCTTGTAGGATGATTTTACAATCACAAAACTAGTTGTTGTGGTTTATTAGTTTACAAGGATAACCACTTCTTTTATTGTTTCTTTAATTGAGCAATATGGACCCTTCATTTACAAAACGGTTTCATAATCATGGCCTCATTTCATGAACTTCAAGAGTCAGAAAACTTGTTTAGTCAGAAATGAGGATATCCATTTCTTTTCTTAAGCAATATGACCCCTTTATTCACAAAAGGGGTCCATACACTTGGATTGTTTTCATAAACTTTGACACAAAAAAACTACATTCTGATCCAATTTGCTCAAATGCTCAGATGGTTTTGCTCAAAAATTAGAAATCCCCTAACCAAATTCATTCGGTTTAGTTCTACAAGGATTCCCTTCAGATAAACATCTAGTTTTGGGTAAATACACATTTAGTGATTTTACCAATTAAAATATCCAAAGATATTCTTTATGCCACATAATTTCTCGACCTTAATTCATTAGGTAGAATTATGGTGGAAATTCATCTTTTGACACTAAGATTTAATTCAAATCCCTCTTTTATTAATTATCATAAAATTTCTTCTTTTAACTAAATACCAATACCTATTTTTTGAATAAACTTAAAATCCCTCTTTTTCGCATTTAATGAGTGCATAAAAACTAAATCTATCTATAATTCTTCTTAAAATTTGCATAAAAATATCCATGAAATCCATTAAGCTAAAAAATTCACTTTTCTCACTTTTCACATAAAAATGGATTACTAGAAATTTCTCTTTTTTCTAATTAACTATTTATGCATAAACATAAAAATTAATTTTTCCATGATTATAATGAGAATCATTCAATTAATCTAGGATGATTAATCCTAGAATATGATAGGAAGTCCTCTTTTCATATTATGAATGAAAATAATTTATGTGTTAATTTTTCAGAAATTTTGCCATAGCTCCACTGCTATTACTGGATAAATCTCAATAATTTGAAAGCATAAAGTTTAGTAATATCTGTATGATTAGAATAACCATTTATTGGATCAATATCCAATTATGGACTTGATTCTTAATTTTTTCATAAATTAAATAGCATAAAAGCATTAAAAAGCCACTTATTTGGCCTCTAATTTGACAAGCATAGAAATTACTTTTAGATTAGAGAATTGCTTCATGAGAAGCTTCATTTGAATATAGAATAGCTCATAGGAATGATCATTCTTTGGAGGAGAGAGAGAAATGCTTTAAAAAAACATTATAATTTAAGCATAAATGGAAATTTATGTGTTTTATCACTACCATTCATTAAAGAACTTCAATTGTATTAAAAAGCCATTCAATTGAATGCTTCTCAAGCTTGAGAGGGGTTGAGAAGAGAGAAACATTTTGAGATTAAAGAAAAAAGACCATAAACCACATTTTACCTCCTAGATTGCTTGATTCTTTGATCAAAGTAGAGGCCCCCAACCAATCAATTTGTTTGGTATGTTGATGAAGTCTCCAAGGAAGACTGAAGAGAGAGAGAAGCTCCAATCTCTTCAATTTGTAGAGGATTTTTAGAGGATAATAGAAAATAAGCTTATCTTAGAGTAATATCGGCATAGTTTAGTTCACAGATGAGAATACAAAAGAATGAGGGTCTATTTATAGGTGAGGGAGGCCACTAACTGAGTCCAACTGAGTTCTAGAATTTTCCAGCTTCAGTTTGGCTAAATTTGGACAAGTTTTGGACCAGTTTGGCTCCCTTTTTTATTTGGTTTGATCTAGGAGAGAGAAAAGATAAAAAATATCCTATTTTTTTGAGTTTAAAACTCATCCACACATGTGAAATAGGTGCCTCCTTGAAGGGTCCCCTTCTCCTTACCAATGTGTCAAAAATAAATGATTACTTCAAAATATCTCATTTTTTAATTAATACTTCATAGTTTTTAACTAATAAATCTAGTACTTAGTCAACTCTTCATCTTATGTGGGCATTTACTCATTTTTGGGTATTTTCTTTTATTCTTTAGATTTATCTTATCCCAACACTTGGATTAATCTTATTGGTCCATAGGAACCTTAATCCAAATTTTTTAGAAAATATTGATCCTTAGGCTAAGGTCTAAATCATTTTTTATTAATTCCAATTGCATCTTGGAAAATCTATTTTGATTTTTTGCTTCAAGGATACATTTTTTGATATTTGTAGAATTTATTTATCCAAAAATATCCCATTATTGATTTACCACTCTCTAGAAATTTTTATCTCACTAGGCCAAACAAGGAAAAATAATATTTTCTCGTATTCAGAAACATAGAATGATTACAAGGGATTGGAGTAGAGGATTATTTGTTAATCAAGCTTGTTAATCAAGCTAAGGAGGAATCTTACATCCTCTCCCACTTGAAAAACGCGAGATGTCCTCATTATCTCACAAACTAGGGGTAATCCTTTGCCAACTCTTCTTCTTTCTCCCAAGTGGCATCTTCTAGAGGGAAGAACTTCCACTTTACTAGGAATTCTCTGAGGACTCTGCCGCTGAGAATTTTCTCCTGAATGTCAAAGATTTCCTCAGGTTGGAGTACCATCTGGCCTTGAGTCGGAGAGATCAATTGTTCATCATCATCAAGCATGTGACTCGGGCCTTGGTACATATTTCTTAAGAAAACTGACATGGAATACATCATGTACCTTGAGATGGGGAGGCAAAAGAAGTTTGTAGGCTAGATCGCCCACTTTCTTTATGACAGCATAAGGCCCACAGTATCTGTGATAGAGCTTCTTGTACTTCCCGAAGGGATAAGGAACTTCTTTTTGGTCGTGCTCGAATGAAGACCATATTTGACTCTTCAAACTCTCTCTCTGACCTCTTTTTATCTGCATAATGCTTTTGTCTGTCTTGGGCTACCTTTATATCTTTATGGATTGATTGCATTTGCTGGTCCATGTCATCAAGCATTTGTTTGGACATTTTGACTCTAATCACTGGGTCAGACAAAAGTCAACAATGTAAGGCAATCTTGTCCATACAGAGCTTTGAAAGGACTCATCCCACTGCTCAGATGATAAGAAGCATTGTAAGTAGATTCGACCAAATGCAGATGACTTAACCACTTTCTGGGTTCCCTGCCCCGCAGCATGACCAAAGGATATCTTCTATTACCTAATTCGCCCTTTCTGTCTGGCCATCAGTTTCGAGGTGATAGGCTATGCTGAGATCCAAGAAAGTTCCTACTGCGTCAAAGAACGTAGTCCAGAATTTTGATGTGAATTTGGGATCTCTGTCACTTACTATTCTCTTGGGTAAACCATGAAATCTGAAGATCTCATTAAGGAAAACTCTGGCAACATCCAGTGCTGACTATTTTTCTTTCACTGGAATCAAATGGGCAACTTTGGTTAGCTTGTCAACTACCACAAAAATGGAGTTGTAACCTGATTGCACTGAAGGTAATCCAATGACAAAGTCCATACTGATGCATTCCCACTTCATCTGCTGAATGTCTAGAGGCTGCACTTTCCCTAGCATCTTGACTCTCTCTACCACCTTGACTCTTTGGCACATCAAACATTTTCGCACATGATCAAGTACATCCTTTTTGAGTCCTAGCTAGAAGAAGCTTTTCTTCACAAACATATAGGTTTTTATAAACCCTGGATGTCTAGCTATCAAGCTATCGTGGGTTTCTCTCAGAATTCTTCCCTTTATTCCCTCATCGTTGGGGATACAGTTGATTATTATAATACATGCACCCTTCATCCAGTTTATATCCAAGAACTCGACTTATTTCCTGAGGAGTCTTGCTTTCCTGCATCAAAAGGGTAGCAATAGGGGCAAAGAATTTGTCCTGTAAGATTTTCTCCTTTGCTTCATTGATGAATGGATTTGACACCACTGTTATTGCAAGCAAGGAGGAGGCTTTTCTGCTGAGCGCATCTGCAACCACATTTTCTTTCCCTGACCAATACTTTATTTCAAAATCAAATTCCTGCAGGGTTAGCATCCATCTCCTTTGACGCATGTTGAGATCCTTTTGGGTGAAGATCCACTTCATACTTTGATGATCTGTCATCAAGGTAAACCTTTGTCCCAAAAGATAATGTCTCCACAACTTCAAAGCATACACTACTGAGAGTAACATCAAGTCATGGATGGCATAATTTCTCTCATGTGTTCTAAGTTTTCTAGATTCATAGGCCACTGCATGATCTTTGTGGGGTACACAACTTGCTTCTTTCTGAGCCCTTTTAATAATTTGGAAGCCTTGACTAATTGTAGCACTGGGGATCTGGAAATTCCAATTCCTTGAACTTTACTCCCGTGAAGGTCAAAGAAAGAGATGGTTCCTTTGTGATAGTGAATGTCACCCTGATTCTTTTGGAGCCAATCCATTCCAAGGATTCCATCATAAATTCCGAGGGGTAGGACTCTGGGAATTGGCACTCTGTTACGTTCCCATCTAGGCTAAATTGAATAAGGTCAGTCTCAAGGTGAGTGAAAAGAATCTTCCCACTGGCTAATTCCACTTGCATAGGCTTCCCTGATTTTTGATTTAGGACTAATTTACGCAGACATCCTAGGGAAATAAAAGAATGAGTACTGCCTGAATCAATCAAAAGCTTGAATTGCTTACCCTGGTACTCTGCTGGAGTCTGGAGGACTAATAATTGATGGTTATTCCCCTGATGCTCTATTGCTACATAGATCTGTCCTTTCTCTTCCTGTACTTCCTCAGCTATGGTGACTGCTCTGGCTATGCTGTAGTAAGTCTGAGGTGGAACTCTCTCTCTTTGGTTATTCCAATTCTGGGAGGGAGTTTGGAGACTGCTTTGCATAGAGACTGCAAGCTGATGAGCTGGCACTCTTCTTGGGTTACCCTGACGGGGGGACCCTGATTGGACTGCAATGAAGGAGTCGGTCTCTGAACTCTGGGACCCTTACTTCCTTGGCCCACCGAAGGAGATGGGAAATCCTTGAGAGCTGGTGCCCAAATCCGTGACATCCGAAGCATTTGTTCTCGCTTCAAAGCTCTTCCATTTGCATTCTGGAGAGAGCCAGAGTCTCCCCAAATGAACCTGGCCATGAGTTGCTCTTCATCTAGAGGTGGTGAATATTTGAGTAGACGAGCGAAGGCCTAGTGATATTCCTTGATGGATTTGCTCCCCTGCTTTAGCTCTAAGAATTCGTTCATTTTGGTTTCTAAAAACCCAAGTGGACAAAATCTCTTCCTCAAGTAGCTTTTAAGGTCGTTCCAGGACTGAGTATTCCTGTCCACCAGGTGGTTGGTGTCACAATGGTTCCTCCATGCCACCCTAGTTGTTTCCACTATTTTCAGCTTGGCAAGAGCCATTTTGCTCCACTCATTGTAGCCTATGATGTCAAAATATTCTTCCATAGCTTCCACCCCTTTCTCCACACCCTTGCCCAGGTTCTCCCCTTCTCCGTTGAAGGGTCTTGTGGCTAAGTTCTATGAAGAGCATTGCGAACGCCGAGGTCAAGCTCATCATCTTCAGAGAGAGGGTCCACGGTTTCCTCGTCTCATGATTGTGCCAAAAACGATTTATTATTAAATTTTTATTTTGATAACATCCACGAGATCCTAAGACTTAAGGGATTCGGAAAACAATTTCTTAAACAAGATAAATGATCTTATTGGAGATCTATGTCATATTTTCGATAACAGATTTTTCTTTATCAGTTCATCCCCATAAACAATCACTTATACAATAGGGAATTTTTCTCCAGAAAACATTTCTTTATTTATATAAAAGTTGTAATATGTACATAAAGCAGCTCGGCTCTTGAAATCAAAATCTCCTCGGGAGACGCATAAGAGGGCGGTACTGGGCCATAGCCATGCCCTAATACAAACGTTCACTTACTGCCAAGGGAGCTATTATCTTCTCCTTAGAAATAAAGCGACTAAGGAGTTTGTAGATTTGGCATGAAAGTCTGAAATTCCGAGGCGTTGAATGATATAGAATGACACCATGTACCACTTTTAGCTTTATCAGAATCATGTCCAATGCAAGGTTCTGCCACCTCAGCATTGCATGCCGGTCGTAAGAACTACCCTGCAAACCACTTATGCTGTCGTCTCTCCGTTGGGTCAAGAAAATATAAATCCTCAAAATGCCGTGCGAGTCTGACTCAGCTTGGAGGAGGAGATGAGAATGTTCAAAGGCGAATGCAGTCATGTCTTGTGATTGGGTGAGGTCGGGAATACTAAATAAGTATGGAACTTCCATCTAAAAAAATAATTTCTTTGATTAAAAATTCTTTATTAACGAGACTTGCGGAATGAAAATACATTATGAAAAATGCTTTTTCTGAGTTTTTTATTATCAATTTCTGATAAGAATTCGTTTATCCTTATTAGCTTTCAACAAAGCTTTGATACCAACTTTGGGGTCCCTGCCCCCTCCGCGGTGCACCTACCAGTGGGCGGAAGTGGCATCGGCCTCCCGCGCAAGGCAGGGATCCACACTCAAAGCCTCACCCGCGGATGTCTGGGACGAGAGGCTAGCCCAGGCAATCCCTCCGAGACCGGGCCCGGAAGACTCCCCTCGCCTAGAAGGCACGGGCGATTCCGCCATGGGAAATATCTTCTAAACGGGGGAATTACTATAACGAGTCAAAGTCTTAACTAGTTAAACTGATATGACCGAGCCCGAAGTCATATAGTCAGATCAAGAAGAGACTTGCACTTGGTCCATGGAATCACCGCTTTTTTCCTCATTTACGAGGCATAGCCCGCTGATCCCCTCCCACAAAACAAGGTCTTCTCGGGATTTAGACTAATTAACGTAACTAATCGTATCTAGTTATTTCTCAGGAATCCTCCGATGCAGCCTAACCCCATCCCTCCCATGGGTTAGCGAACCACTCGACCACTGTATTAGTGGGATTCCTTTATAAAGATTTGGTTGTGTTTTTGCCTGGGTACCGAGGAAAAGAGTTCCCCAGGCCCCCTAGCCGGTGATTTATGCAAAAATTAAGGTAGGCATACCACGTACACACCCAATATGAAATTACCATTTATAACAGATTCGACTGGCTTTGAAACAATCCTTCAATAAAAATCATAATATTTTTTATCATCATTTTCCAAAATTTTGAGTCCATTATATTACAATAATATCCTCTGGACTCTCCGTTGAAGACCAGCTGGCCAACCAACGAGATCTAGTATCAAAATTTGGTTCCCGAAAATCTTTCCTTTTAGTCCATCCGAAATCTTCCTCGTGTACGCATGGGTGTCCTAGCAACCGCGAGCCTGTGCATCACCTGGTCATATCCCTCTAGGATCCTCCTTAGGTTTCCTAGCACTTCACTCAGGGGGACCGTTTTTTCGGTTCTCACCCATCGTAATAGAAGCGCACCATTTTAACCGTACCGAGGCTGGTCAAGACCTCGACAGGCTTTGCTGTGAGTGACATCCCTTGACGTCTCCCCGCCAGCTGTTCAATGAACCTCCTCTTAGAAAAACATTAGCCAAATGCTTCCTCCAGCAATCTGGCGTAAAATAGTCCTTTGAATTTAAAAAAACAGAGGTTCCAATGCAAGTAAAATTCTAATTTAAGATTGGTTCCAAAAACCCTTTTTCCATAATTTCCAGTTTCATTATGAGAATCCTTGATCTCTCATCAGGGTAATCTACCCATCATTCAGTCCGATTGTCCAACTAGATTCTTGGTGAGTTTGGTCAGGAAAAACTAGTTTAGTTCCAGTAGTCTATTCTTTGTGAGGATTAGAAACTCGAATTGGTCACGAAGTTTTTACACTTGATTCAGATCGAGAGATGGACAAGTAGGTTTACTTTCCGTCCCTCTCGTCGTCTAACCAAATTCATTCGGTTTAGTTCTACAAGGATTCCCTTCTAATGATAAACATCTAGTTTTGGGTAAATATACATTTAGTGATTTTACCAATTAAAATATCCAAAGATATTCTTTATGCCACACAATTTCTCGACCTTAATTCATTAGGTGGAATTATGGTGGAAATTCATCTTTTGACAGTAAGATTTAATTCAAATCCCTCTTTTCTTAAATATCATAAAATTTCTTCTTTTAACTAAATACCAATACCTATTTTTTTGAATAAACTTAAAATCTCTCTTTTTTGCATTTAATGAGTGCAATCCAATTATCATGGGAATTCCTTTTTTACCATAAATGAAATCTATCTATAATTCTTCTTAAAATTTACATAAAAATATCCATTAACTCCATTAAGCTAAAAATTCCACTTTTCTCATTTAAATATTTGAATTCCAATATGGTGGGAATTTCTCTTTCATCATTTAAACTTATCTATACAAGAAGATAAATTTAAAATTTGAATTCCAATATGGTGAGAATTCCTCTTTCATCATTTAAACTTATCTATGCAAAAACATAAATTTAACTAAATTTTCTCTTAAAATTTAAATAAAAAATCTCCATTAATTCCTTTACACTAGGAATTACACTTTCCTCATTTAAATATTTGAATTCCAATATGGTGGGAATTCCTCTTTCATCATTTAAACTTATCTATACAAAAAGATAAATTTAAATCAAACCCTTCTTTAATTTTTAAATAAAATATACATTGTTTTAGCATTACAATTTTTCTCTTACTTTATTGGAATACCTGGATTTTCATTGTCATGGGGATTACTCTTTAAACATAAAAATGGATTACTAGAAATTCCTCTTTTTTCTAATTAACTATTTATGCATAAACATAAAAATTAATTTTTCCATGATTATAAATGAGAATCATTCAATTAATCTAGGATGATTAATCCTAGAATATGGTAGGAAGTTCTCTTTTCATATTATGAATGAAAATGATTTATGTGTTAATTTTTCAAAAATTTTACCATAGCTCCGTTGCTATTACTGATAAATCTCAATAATTTGAAAGCATAAAGTTTAGTAATATCCCTATGATTAGAATAACCATTAATTGGATCAATATCCAATTATGGACTTGATTCTTAATTTTTCCATGTATTAAATAGCATAAAAGCATTAAAAAGCCACTTATTTGGCCTTTAATTTGACAAGCATAGAAATTACTTTTAGATTAGAGAATTGCTTCATGAGAAGCTTCATTTGAATATAGAATAGGTCATGGGAATGACCATTCTTTGGGGGAGAGAGAGTTCAATGCTTTAAAAAAACATTATAATTTAAGCATAAATGGAAATTTATGTGTTTTATCACTACCATTCATTAAAGAACTTCAATTTTATTAAAAAGCCATTCAATTGAATGCTTCTCAAGCTTGAGAGGGGTTGAGAAGAGAGAAACATTTGGAGATTAAAGAAAAAAGACCATAAACCACATTTTACCTCGTAGATTGCTTGATTCTTTGATCAAAGTAGAGGCCCCCAACCAATCAATTGGTTTGGTATGTTGATAAAGTCTCCAAGGAAGACTGAAGACAGAGAGAAGCTCCAATCTCTTCAATTTGTAGAGGATTTTTAGAGGATAATAGAAAATGCTTATCTTAGAGTAATACCGACATAGTTTAGTTCACAGATGAGAATACAAAAGAATGAGGGTCTATTTATAGGTGAGGGAGGCCACTAACTGAGTCCAACTGAGTTCTAGAATTTTCCAGCTTGAGTTTGGCTGAATTTGGACAAGTTTTGGACTAGTTTAGCTCCCTTTTTTATTTGGTTTGATCTAGGAGAGAGGAGAGATAAAAATATCCTATTATTTTTTAGTTTAAAACTCATCCACACATGTGAAGTAGGTGCCTCCTTGAAGGACCCCCTTTTCCTTACCAATGTGTCAAAAATGAATGATTACTCTAAAATTACTCATTTTTTTATTAATACTCCATAGTTTTTAAATAATAAATCTAGTACTTAGTCAACTCTTCATCTTATGTGGGCATTTACTCATTTTTTGGTATTTTCTTTATTCTTTGGATTTATCTTATCCCAACACTTGGATTAATCTTATTGGTCCATAGGAACCTTATTCCAAAATTTTTAGAAAAACTTGACCCTTAGGCTAAGGTCTTCTAAATCATTTTTAATTAATTCCAATTGCACCTTGGAAAATCTATTTTGATTTTCAGCTTTAAGGAATATTTTTTTTATATTTATAGAATTTATTTATCCAAAAATATCCCAATATTGATTTACCACTCTCTATAAATTTTTATCTCACTAGGCCAAACAAGGAAAAATAATATTTTCTTGTATTTAGAAACATAGAATGATTACAAGGGATTGAAGTAGAGGCTTATTTGTTATTCAAGCTGAGGAGGAATCTTACATCCTCTCCCACTTGAAAAACGTGAGATGTCCTCATCATCTCGCAAAGTGGGGGTAATCCTTCGCCAACTCTTCTTCTTTCTTGCAGGTGGCGTCTTCTAGACGGAAGAACTTCCACTTTACTATAGGAATTCTTTGAGGACTCTGCTCCTGAGAATCTCCTCCCAAATATCAAGAATTTCCTCAGGTTGGAGTACCATCTGGCCTTGAGTCAGAGAGATCAATTGTTCATTCATCAAGCATGTGACTCGGGCTAGGTACATATTTCTTAAGAAAACTGACATGGAATACATCATGTACCTTGAGATGCAAAAGAAGTTTATAGGCTAGATTGCCCACTTTCTTTATGACAGCATAAGGCCCACAGTATCTGGGAGAGAGCTTCTTATACTTCCCTAAGGGATAAGGAACTTCTTTTTGCTCGTACTCGAATGAAGACCATATCTCTGACTCTTCAAACTCTCTCTCTCTCCTCTTTTTATCTGCATAATGCTTTTGTCTGTCTTGGGTTGCCATTATATCTTTACAGATTGATTGCATCTACTGGTCCATGACATCAAGCATTTGTCTAGATATTTCGACTCTGATCAATGGGTCAGACCAAGTCAACGGTGTAAGGCAATCTTGTCCATACAAAGCTTTGAAAGGACTCATCCCAATGCTCGGATGATAAGAAGCATTGTAAGCAAATTCGACCAGATGCAGATGACTTAACAACTTCCTGGGTTCCCTGCTGCCGCCGCACCATGACCGAAGGATTCTTCTATTACTTGATTCACCCTTTCTGTCTGGCCATCAGTTTTGGGGGGTGATAGGCTGTGCTGAGAACAAGAAAGTTCCTATTGCTTCAAAGAACGTAGTCCAAAATTTTGATGTGAATTTGGGATCTCTGTCACTTACTATCCTCCTGGGTAAACCATGCAATCTGAAGATCTCCTTAAGGAAAACTCTGGCAACATCCACTGCAAAGTATGTTTCTTTCACTGGAATCAGATGGGCAGCTTTGGTTAGCCTGTCAACTACCACAAAAATGGAGTTGTAACCTGATTGCACTGAAGGTAATCTAGTGATAAAGTCCATACTGATGCATTCCCACTTCATCTAGAGGCTGCAATTTCCCTGGCATCTTGAATCTTGCCGCCTTGACTCTTTGGCACATCAAGCATTTCCGCACATGATCAAGTACATCCTTTTTGAGTCCTGGCCAGAAGAAGCTTTTCTTCACAGACATATAGGTTTTTATAAACCCTGGATGTCCAGCTATCAAGCTATTGTGGGCTTCTCTCATAATTCTTCCCTTTATTCCCTCATCATTGGGGATACATAGCCGATTATTGTAATACATACATCCTTCATCCAATTTGTATCCAAGAACTCAACTTATTTCCTGAGGAGTCTTGCTTTCCTGCATCAGAAGGGTAGCAATTAGGGGCAAAGAATTTGTCCTGTAAGATTTTCTCCTTTGCTTCATTGATCAATGGATTTGACACCATTGTTATTGCAAGCAAGGAGGCTTTTCTATTGAGCGCATCTGCAACCACATTTTCTTTCTCGATCGATACTTTATTTCAAAATCAAATTCCTACAGGGTTTGCATCCATCTCCTTTGACGCATGTTGAGATCCCTTTGGGTGAAGATCCACTTCAGACTTTGATGATCTGTCTCATCAAGGTGAACCTTTGTCCCAAAAGATAATGTCTCCACAACTTCAGAGCATACACTACTGAGAGTAACTCCAAGTCATGGATGGCATAATTTCTCTCATGTGTTCTCAATTTTCTGGATTCATAGGCCACTGCATGACCTTCCTGCATCAAAGCACTGCCTAAGGCAAACCCACTAGCATCAGTAATACCTACCTCAAAGGGTTTGGTAAAATCTGGCAATTTAAGGACAGGGTTGGTTACTAAGGCTATCTTTAGCTTGTCAAAGGCACTCTCACACATTGTAGTCCACTGAAAAAGTGTACTCTTGAGAAGGTTAGTTAAGGGGGATGCTATCTGAGCATACCTAGGTATAAAGATCTTATACCATCCGATTAACCCTAAGAATCCTCTGACTTCCTTTACTAACTTGGGTTTTGGCCATTCTACAACTGCTTGGATCTTTGTGGGGTCAAGAGAATTCCTATCCTTTGTGGGGTCAAGAGAATTCCTATCCTTTGACACTATGAATCCCAAGTATTCCACCTGGTCAATAGAGAAAGAACATTTTCTCTTCTTTGCAAAGAGTTGGTGTTTCCTTAGGATTTCGAGGACCTTGCCCACATGATCTTCATGGTCTGCAGCATTCTTTGAGTATACCAAGATATCATCAAAGAAGACAAGAACAAAATCATCTAAGTATTCTCTAAGAATATCTTGCATATAAGACGATTGAATGTCACCGGGGCATTAGTCAATCCAAACGGCATGACTGTGAACTCATAATGCCCATAGCGAGTCTTGAATGTTGTCTTTGGGATGTCTTGCTCCTTGATTCTGATCTGGTAGTACCCGGATTTGAGATCTATCTTTGTGAACATTTGGGTCCCATTAACCGATCCAGAAGTTCATCAATCCTAGGAATAGGATACTTATTCTTAATTGTTAATTGATTCAGTCCTCTGTAGTCAATACAGAGTCTTAACATTCCTCTTTCTTCTTTTGAAAGAGAACGGACGCACCCCAAGGTGAGACACTGGGTCTATTCTAACAATTGTCTTAACTCTTCCTTAAGTTCTATGGCTTCAAGAAACTTGCATTTTGTATCCATGCTGGGCTACTGGTTGAGCTCCGGGGGTTAATTCGATCTCATGATCTACTTCATGAGATGGAGGCATCTCAGTCCAGCTCTTTAGGAAACACATCTGTATACTCACTTAACCACTATGGTTCTTTAGCCTTGCATTTTATGTCTCCTGGATTCATTTTAACGACATACATAGCTTGCTTCTTTCTGAGCCCTTTTAATAATTTGGAAGCCTTGACTAATTGTAGCACTGGGGATCCGGAAATTCCAATTCCTTGAACTTTACTCCCGTGAAGGTCAAAGAAAGAGATGGTTCCTTTGTGACAATGAATGTCAGCCTGATTCTTTTGGAGCCAATCTATGCCAAGGATTCCATCATATATTCCCAGGGATATGACTCTGGGAACTGACACTCTGTTACGTTCCCATCTAGGCTAAACTGAATAAGGTCAGTCTCAAGGTGAGTGAAAAGAATCTTCCCACTGGCTAATTCCACTTGCATAGGTTTCCCTGATTTTTGATTTAGGACTAATTTACGCAGACATCCTAGGGAAATAAAAGAATGAGTACTGCCTGAATCAATCAAAAGCTTGAATTGCTTACCCTAGTACTCTGCTGGAATCTGGAGGACTGAGAATTGACGGTTATTCCCCTGATGCTCTATTGTTGCATAGATCTGTCCTTTCTCTTCCTTTACTTCCTCAGCTATGGTGACTGCTCTGGCTGCTGCAATCTGAGGTGGAACTGTCTCTCTTTGGTTAATCCAATTCTGGGAGGGAGTTCAGAGACTGCTTTGCATGTAGACTACAAGCTGAGCTCGCACTCTTCTTGGGTTACCCTGATTCTGGCGCGCAGGGGACCCTGATTGTGGACTGAAATGAAGGAGTCGGTCTCTGAACTCTAGGACCCTGGCTTCCTTGGTCCACCGAAGGAGATGGGCAATCCTTGAGAGCTGGTGCCCAAATCCCTGACATCCGAAGCATTTGTTCTCACTTCGAAGCTCTTCCCTTTGCATTCTGGAGAGAGTCGGAGTTCCTGAGAATGTACTTTGGGGGAAAGGTCTTCCTTCATTTCTGAAGCTTACCATCTCCACATTCTGGTTAGGACCTTGGTGTCTCTTTGGAGACGAAAAGTTGGAAGAACTTCTAAGTGTCTGAATTATTTTAAAGGATGAGGGAGCTGGCTTTGGCGGGACTTTCACGATGAAGGCTTTGGCAAAGTCTTTCGCCATTCTTACAGCTTCTCCCATGGACACTGGCTTGTTGACATTCTTGACCAGTGTGTCCAAGGGTTCGTTCATTCTCCGAATGAACCTCGCCATGGTTGCTCTTCATCTAGAGGTGGTGAATATTTGAGTAGAAGAGCGAAGGCCTGGTGATATTCCTCGATGGATTTGCTCCCCTGCTTTAGCTCTAAGAATTCATTCATTTTGGTTTCTAAAAATCAAGGGGGACAAAATCTCTTCCTCAAATAGGTCGTTCCCAAGACTGAGTATTCCTGTCCAGGCGGTTGGTGTCACAATGGTTCCTCCATGCCACCCTAGTTGTTTCCACTATTTTCAGCCTGGCAAGAGCCATTTTAATCCACTCATTGTAGCCTATGATGTCAAAATATTCTTCCATAGCTTCCACCCATTCTGGCATTTTGTATGCACACTAGGCTACTGGCTGAGCTCCAGGGGTTAATTCGATCTCATGATCTACATCATGAGATGGAGGCATCTCAGTCAGCTCTTCAGGAAACACATTTGCATACTCACTTAACCACTTTGGTTCTTTAGCCTTGCATTTTATGTCTACTGGATTCATTTTAACGACATACACAGCTTGCTTCTTTCTGAGCCCTTTTAATAATTTGAAAGCCTTGACTAATTGTAGCATTGGGGATCCGGAAATTCCAATTCCTTGAACTTTACTCCCGTGAAGGTCAAAGAAAGAGATGGTTCCTTTGTGACGATTCTTTTGGAGCCAATCCATTCCAAGGATTCCATCTTATATTCCCAGGGCTAGGACTCTGGGAACTGGCACTCTGTTATGTTCCCATCTAGGTTAAACTGAATAAGGTCAGTTTCAAGGTGAGTGAAAAGAATCTTCCCACTGGCTAATTCCACTTGCATAGGTTTCCCTAATTTTTGATTTAGGACTAATTTACGCAGACATCCTGGGAAAATAAAAGAATGAGTACTACCTGAATCAATCAAAAGCTTGAATTGCTTACCCTGGTACTCTGCTCGAGCCTAGAGGACTGAGAATTGACGGTTATTCCCTTGATGCTCTATTGCTGCATAGATCTGTCCTTTCTCTTCCTCTACTTTCTCAACTATGGTGACTGCTCTGGCTGCTGCACTTGGTCCATGGAATCACCGCTTTTTTTCTCATTTACGAGGCACAGCCCACTGATCCCCTCCCACAGAACAAGGTCTTCTCAAGATTTAGACTAATTAACGTAACTAATCGTATCTAGTTGTTTCTTAAGAATCCTCTGATGCAGCCTAACCCCATCCCGCCATGGGTTAGCGAACCATCCGACCACTGTTTTGGTGGAATTCTGTAAGGTTCCTCCCTTTAAAAATGGGAGAAACACTTAAGATAGTCCGCTAAGTCTTATCTTGGGAAAAATTTCCTATTCATCGACACCTTGACCCTGTAGAGATTCAAGGATACGATTCATAGGTATGACCTAGCTCTATCCCGCAGGGGGAGCGTGATTTCCTAAACATCAAATCACCCATAGGGCAATTGATCAAAAATTGGGCAACTACTAGACTTGATGTCTAGAGACAATGCTTTTTTCCTCATCTTATGCAAGGCACAGCCGCTGACCTAGTTTTCTAGAATAGAGTTGCCCAAGAACCTAACTATCTAACGTAGGGCTTTCACTTAATCTATTGGAAAGCTACCCGACTAATCGGGTCCACCCATCCGTAGGATGGTGCCGTCAGGGCATTCCATCCTCCCACTTTCCACCCTACTCACGCATCAATTTGTTTTCTAATTAATACTACCACACTGTTTGACATAAATAAGCATATTCCTTAATTAGGGCCCTTCTTCACAAGGTTCGTTATAACAGCCTTCTTACACAATACAATCATACCAAAGACAAGATGCAATTATATAAAAAGTTTATACATGAATCCATTTCCATACAAGCCAATCCGGCTCTCTTATTCTTATTCTGCCGATGATCTAGAATTCGGCCTTCCAGCCTCTACATGCTGGGCAAAACCCTACGGGACCATACACCTCATCGTCGGCCGCTGGCGAGGACTCAAGCCGGCCTGTCGCCCTCTCAGGCTCCATCGCTCGATCCTCCCGCCCCTCAGAGGGATGTCTGCGCACTAGGGTGGGCTTATTTACCGCACTAGCCTGGGCCCTCAGAACTAGGCAGCCTCATAATCTCTCGCCTCAATCGGCGATCCTTATTCTCCCAAAGGTATGAGGGATACCTTGGGCCATTCCCGGGCTTTGCTAATGACGCCGCCCGGCTACACAAGCACGGAACGGAGTTAGCGTTGAAGCCAAAAGAAATCTTGAATTCCAAAGATAACAACTTCAATGCAATTTTCTAAGTATAGCATTCACAATTCATGAAGATAGCAATTTCAACGCAATTTATCGAAAACAACATCACATAATTCGTAATTTTATATAACTTTTATGTCCTCGTTTGAAAAGAAAAAGACACCATTCATTAATACTAATTTAAGGAAAATTCTCTTCTTTTGAAAATTAACCAAGCTAACCTGGCCACCGTTTCCTTGAGGGACTTGAAAAGGGAGGACTGGAGCCGCATTGGGCGCATCTCCCTCCATCTCGTTGTTACGTGCGCCTCTTGAGGCAATATTTTACCGTCTCTGGGATGAGGCCATCTTAGGCATCGCCTTGTAGAGCTCGCTGCTGCGATCGAAACGCTTCAGTCGGATCTGAATTCCGAGCTCATTTGCTCACCGTATGAGCAAAAGAATATGGCGCACGAACCCTCGCTTGAGCCAAAAATCCCTTACTAAAGTCTACGCAAATGGGAGGGGGGAATTGTGAGATGTCCTTAAGGCCAAAGGCAAAAACGTGGAGAGGGCTGGGAGGGGTTGCTGCAAGCCTCTCTGTAAGTCTATTCACACGGGGGGGGGAGAAGAGTTAAGGACACTGGTCCATGGCAAGAGGAGGATGGAGGAAAATTGGCTTATCTGAAGAGAGCCAAATGAGGGGGTGTGAGAAGGGTGGCTGCAAGGGCGGCTGTACTTGCAGCAAGTACGCTACGGCGGTACGGACGGCGGCACAACAGGGCATTCGCTACACAGAAGTGCGTGCCGACTGAGGAGCACCCCGGGGGTTTATATAGCTGAGGGGTGAGGGTACGGGCGCTGCGCAAAGCAGGGACGAAAGGACGGTGTACCTTCAAAGGCTATGGATCAGTGGCCTGCATGGGTCTACGGGAAAGGTACGGTGTCGGTTGTCTGTGAAAGGAGTGGTACGCATGTACCTTATCCGGTCTGGGTGTCCACCTAAGGGTGCGCGTGGACCATACAGTGGGCGGCCGTCCCTTGGTTCTTGGGCGGCCATTGTATGGGCGCCCTAGTAAGTGTGTACGGACCAAATTTTGGGGCAGGGTACCCAAATTTGGGGTGCCCGCCTCGATTTGCGTGCCGGACCGCCGTGGGGGCCGAAAATTTTTTTTGTCCGAGAGGTTCTCCTGGTCGCAGGGGTTCAGAGCGTTCGTCAATCGGACGTGCGGTCGTGCATTTATTAAGGTTTAAAGGTCGCCGTTTTTTAACTAAAATGATTAAAATTAGCGTATAGGCTTGATCCGGTGTCCGTTTTGGATGCTGTA
Source organism: Cibotium barometz (assembly GCF_041138505.1). Lineage (NCBI taxonomy): Eukaryota > Viridiplantae > Streptophyta > Polypodiopsida > Cyatheales > Cibotiaceae > Cibotium > Cibotium barometz. The sequence continues at coordinate 11,146,440 of NC_141072.1, read as the reverse complement.
AAATCCTATATTAGGGTAAAATCGCGCGCAGATTCCAAATTTGGGCTTAGAATTTGAAGATTCTAAGTAGAAATGACTCAAATAATAAAATCATTGATATTTATACCATAAAAACTCATAATTACATGGACATTTCTTTATTAGTGAAGATGGGTATGTTACATCCTTCCCCCCTTAAAGAAATCGAGATGTCCTCATCTCGTCATGAATTGGGGATAATCCTTTAAGAGTGTAGCTTCATCTTCCCAAGTTGCATCCTCTTCAGGGTAATCTTTCCACTGAACTAGATGTTCTATAAGAGTTCTATTTCGGAGTTGCCTTTCCCTAGAATCTATGATGCTACTGGGCTGTAATTCAAGGACTCCTTGAGTAGGGATTACAACTTGTTCATCATCAAGAATATGATCGAGACTGGGGACATATGGCTTTAACAAACTTACATGAAATACATTATGGACTTTGATATGGGCTGGGAGTTTATAGGCACTTTTACCTAGACACTTGATAACTGTATAAGGACCACAATACCTAGGGCTGAGCTTCTTATATTTCCCAAGTGATAGAGAACTTCGTTTAGGTCGCACTCGTAGAAGAACTTTGTCTCCTTCCTTGAAGATCCTTTCAGACCTCTTGTTGTCAGCATAATGCTTTTGTAGATCTTGGGCAGCTTTAATATCCTTTTGGATAACCTTGGTTTGTTCCTCCATCTCTTCGAGCATTTTCCTGGATGCCTCAACTCTTATGGTCGGATCAGATAAATTTAGAGGAGACAAGCATTCTTGCCCATAGAGTGCTTTGAATGGTGACATTCCTATGCTTTGATGATAAGACGCATTGTAGGCAAATTCTACCAGAGGAAGGTATTGAATCCACCTTCTGGGTTCCCGTCCACAGTATGCTCTGAGAATGTCTTCAATTACTTGATTGACTCTCTCAGTCTGGCCATCGGCGGTCTCTGGATGATAAGCTGTGCTAAAGCAAAGTTGAGTCCCCAGAGCTTGAAATAGAGACTGCCAGAATTTTGAGGTGAAGTCAGAATCCCGATCACTTACTATCCTTTTTGGGAGACCATGAAGTTTGAGGACTTCCTTGATGAATATTCGAGCAACATCAGAAGCTTTGAAGGTCTTTTTTGCTGGTATAAGGTGAGCTACTTTGGTAAGTAAGTTCACTACTACTAGAATGGAGTCATATCCTCCTTGAACAGTGGGGAGACTTGTGACAAAATCCATACTAATGCACTCCCACTTCATTTGGGGAATATCTAAGGGTTGAAGCTTTCCAGGCATCTTGACCCTTTCAGCCTTGATCCTTTGGCATGAGAGACACTGTTTCAAGTACCGAAGCACATCATTTTTCAAGCCTGCCCAATGAAAGCTCCTTCTTACTGCATTTAATGTTTTTGCATAACCTGGGTGTCCTGCAGCAGGGCTATCATGAGCTTCATGGAGGATTAGTTTCTTTAAAGCAGGATCCTTAGGGATACATAGCCTGTGATTGAAGTAGAGGCTTCCTTCATGAGTGGAGTATCCCTTGATTAGATTCTTCTCTTTCTCCGAATGTCCCCCTTCTTCTACTAACTTTATCATCCTCTGATAATCTGGGTCATGAGATGAGACTTCTTCCACCTTGACCAGTATGGGATTATTTGGCATTGAAATTGCATTCTAGAAAGATTTGCGGCTAAGTGCATCAGCTACCACATTATCTTTCCCAGGGCGGAATTTGATGTCGAAATCATATTCTTGTAGAATTTCAATCCATCTCCTTTGCCGCATGTTGAGGTTAGGCTGGGTGAAGATCCACTTTAGACTTTTGTGGTCAGTTACAAGCTGGAATTTGCCTCCCAAGAGATAATGTCTCCATAATTTGAGGCAATGAACAACTGCTAAGAGTTCCAAATCATGGGTGGCATAGTTTGCTTCATATTGCTTCAGCTTGCGGGAAGTATAAGCGACTGGTCTTCCTTCTTGGCCTAAGACACCACCAAGTGCTAGACTACTAGCATCGGTAACCACTTCAAATTCCTTGGAGAAATCAGGAAGCTTTAAGACTGGGGCAGAAGTAATAATGATTTTCAGCTGATCAAAGCTGTTTTGATGGATTGGCAGCCACACTATTTTGCAATCCTTCTTAAGAAGATCTGTCAAGGGTGCAGCTACCAAGGCATAATCTTTGATAAAAATCCTATACCAACCCGTGATTCCCAAGAACCCACGAACTTCATGAACTAATTTAGGGGGTGGCCATTCTAGAATATCCTTGACCTTGGCGGGGTCTACTGAGATGCCGTCTTTGGAGACGATGAATCCAAGATACTCAATTCGATGAGTAAAGAAGGTACATTTGCTCTTCTTGGCATAGAGTTTGTGTCTACGCAGCAATTGCAGAACTCTACGCACATGCTCCTCATGCTCTTCCATTGATTTGGAGTAGATTAGGATGTCATCAAAGAAAACAAGCACAAACTCATCCAAGTACGGGCGGAATATATCTTGCATTAGGCGGTTGAAGGTTGCAGGAGCATTGGTTAACCCGAATGACATTACAGTAAACTCATAGTGGCCATAACGGGTATTAAAGGCTGTTTTGGGTATATCTGCTTCCTTGACTTTGATCTGATAGTAACCAGACCTCAAATCTATTTTTGAGAAGACTTTGGCCCCATGAAGCCTGTCAAGAAGTTCATCGATGCGAGGGATAGGATACTTATTCTTGACAGTGACTTGATTTAGCCCTCGATAATCTATGCAGAGGCGGAGAGTCCCATCCTTTTTTTGGAAAAGAACAGGTGCTCCCCACGGAGAGCTACTGGGGCGTACAAATCCTTGTTCAATGAGTTGGGAAAGTTGCTCCTTAAGTTCAATGGCTACAGGAAGGGACATTTTATAGGGAGTTTTTGAGACGGGTTGAGCTCCAGGGATCACCTCGATTTCATGGTCGACTTCTCGAGGAGGCGGTAACCCTGTAAGCTCGTCAGGGAAGATGTCAGAGAATTCTTGGAGCCAAGAGGGTTCTGTCTCCATACTAGGTTCAATGACTTTGTTGAGTTTGACTAAGAAAACTTGCTGACCCTTACGTGTCCCCTTGAGAAGATGTTTTGCCTTGACTACCCTAGACTTAGGTTTTCCTGTGATTCCCTGAACAGATATTACTTGGCCATGCTCATTTTCAAAAGTGATACTCCCCTGGTTACAATGAATGCTAGCTTTGTTTGCAATTAACCAATCCATCCCAAGGATTCCATCATAAATTCCTAGTGGCAAGACTCTAAAGTGACCATGAGTTTGCTCATTACCCAGCTCAAAATCAAGGTTTCCTATAGAGTGGCGAGATACTACTTCTTTCCCACTGGCTAACTCTACAATCATTTTTCTAGCTGATTTTTGACTCAAGTTTAATTTTTGCAAGCACCTAGGAGAAAGGAATGAATGGGTACTGCCACAATCAATCAAAAGCTGAAATGGCTTACCGTGATGAGTTGGCGGGGGCTTGGATTACACCAAATTGTTTATTCGGACCTTGGTGTTCTACTGCCGCATGGACGGTGGCGCGCTCTTCTTCAGCCTCTTCCAAGGTTGGTTCTTCACTTATAACACAGGCAGTTCTAGCAACTGTTCCTCCGCGGCCTCTGCCACGACCACTGCCTCTTGCACCTTGGTGGGTAGGGGTTCCACGGCCTTGATTTCCTCTGTTACCTTGGGGAAATGATGTTGCCATCTTGGGACAGTTGGCTCTAAAGTGTCCCAGCTCATTGCACTCAAAACACAGAGGGCCTTCTCTGGAAGAAGCAGCATACGAGCGGGGGGCAAAAGAGTTGCCTTGTCGCCCTCTGTTGTAGTAGGGAAAATTCTGTTGAGGTTTCTTGTAGGGTTGATCTCTAGGGTTTGCCTCAGGGTAAGATCTCTTTTGATTCTTCGGTTTGTTAGCCTTCATTTCTTTCACAAGGGGCTTAGCTCGTATGAGAGCATCCTGTAATGTGCTTGGCCTCATTGCTTCAAGGCGGGAATCTAGGGGTTCATTTAGCCCTTGGCAGAAACGAGCCACTTGCTGGGAAGTAGTCATAGTTGGGGCATACTTCCGAAGGGTAATGAATTTGGAATAGTAGTCCTCAAGAGTTAAGCTGCACTGTCTAAGACTAAAGAACTCATTCATCTTTATGGATTCATGGGATGGAGGAAGATATCTTTCCTTCACTGCCTGCTTGATGTCTTCCCACGTTTGAGAATGCTCGGTGACTTCCTTGTCACGGCACCACTGTTTCCACCAGAGTTTAGCATCTCCAGTGAGGCGAAACCGTGCGAGCATAGACTGATTTGCTACTCCAGTACCGGCAGCAGCAGAGAAATAATCGTCCATCGCCTCAATCCAGACTTCAGCATCCTTCTCAACCTTTGAACCTTCTCCTTTAAAGGAGGGAGGTTGCATTTGCTTGAGCAGGAGCTTCTTCTCCTGGGTATCGGTATAAAGGGCATTGGGAAGTGGAGGGTGGTCATCCTGGCCATCATCGTAAAAACAATTTTTAAGATTACAAGATTCATATTTGCACAACGCTTAATTTTTGGAGAGCAAAACCATTGAAATTATTTTATTTCCAAATATTTACAAGGACAAGTTTTATTACAAAGATCTGAGACTAATGTAATTAGTCTTATTTGACATCAAGGGAAATTCCTAGGCTTCACTATGACATAAGGGTAGAGCGGTCCACATATGTGAAATATGGGGGTTCCGCTGTAGTTTCTAAGACTCTAAAAACTGATGGTAAGGGTGGTAAACTCTGGATTGGGGTAGGTCCCAACACTGCTACTCTATCAGCAGGTAAGACCTGCATCACTTTGTCATACACCCAACGATCCTGAGGTATGCGAACCCCATCTATAGTCACCGAGGTGTCGGCCCTGGGGGTACCGACGAACCAAAATAAGCGGATCATCTTCAGGTTCTCAATCCAACGAATCCGCTTAAGGTCGGTGGTAAGGTTCCCAATCTGATCTGCTCGGATGATGAAGTATCTCGGCCCACGACTCCAGAAATCTCTACCCCATCCTCTCTGAATACGAGAGAAATGAGGAAGGGATATCTTCTCTAATATCTGCACCATGGTGTCGCGGAACTCGAAATTCGAGGAGTGACTAGCAGTCTCGAAGATGCATTGGAAAACTAGAAATTTGGAGTAGGCATCTTCCTCTTCCTACAATCATTCAAACATCGATTTAATTTATTTGTTTTAGTAGGATGTCTTTACTAATTAGCATTATGTTAGGTAAAACATTTATTACAAAACAGTCCTTAAACTGCAATTCCTAGGAGCCAAACTTGCTCTGATACCAATTGTAAGGTTCCTCCCTTTAAAAATGGGAGAAACACTTAAGATAGTCCGCTAAGTCTTATCTTGGGAAAAATTTCCTATTCATCGACACCTTGACCCTGTAGAGATTCAAGGGTACGATTCATAGGTATGACCTAGCTCTATCCCGCAGGGGGAGCGTGATTTCCTAAACATCAAATCACCCATAGGGCAATTGATCAAAAATTGGGCAACTACTAGACTTGATGTCTAGAGACCGCTTTTTTCCTCATCTTATGCAAGGCACAGCCGCTGACCTAGTTTTCTAGAATAGAGTTGCCCAAGAACCTAACTATCTAACGTAGGGCTTTCACTTAATCTATTGGAAAGCTACCCGACTAATCGGGTCCACCCATCCGTAGGATGGTGCCGTCAGGGCATTCCATCCTCCCACTTTCCACCCTACTCACACATCAATTTGTTTTCTAATTAATACTACCACACTGTTTGACATAAATAAGCATATTCCTTAATTAGAGCCCTTCTTCACAAGGTTCGTTATAACAGCCTTCTTACACAATACAATCATACCAAAGACAAGATGCAATTATATAAAAAGTTTATACATGAATCCATTTCCATACAAGCCAATCCGGCTCTCTTATTCTTATTCTGTCGATGATCTAGAATTCGGCCTTCCAGCCTCTACATGCTGGGCAAAACCCTACGGGACCATACACCTCATCGTCGGTCGCTGGCGAGGACTCAAGCCGGCCTGTCGCCCTCTCAGGCTCCATCGCTTGATCCTCCCGCCCCTCAGAGGGATGTCTGCGCACTAGGGTGGGCTTATTTACCGCACTAGCCTGGGCCCTCAGAACTAGGCAGCCTCATAATCTCTCGCCTCAATCGGCGATCCTTATTCTCCCAAAGGTATGAGGGATACCTTGGGCCATTCCCGGGCTTTGCTAATGACGCCGCCCGGCTACACAAGCACGGAACGGAGTTAGCGTTGAAGCCAAAAGAAATCTTGAATTCCAAAGATAACAACTTCAATGCAATTTTCTAAGTATAGCATTCACAATTCATGAAGATAGCAATTTCAACGCAATTTATCGAAAACAACATCACATAATTCGTAATTTTATATAACTTTTATGTCCTCATTTTAAAAGAAAAAGACACCATTCATTAATACTAATTTAAGGAAAATTCTCTTCTTTTGAAAATTAACCAAGCTAACCTGGCCACCGTTTCCTTGAGGGACTTGAAAAGGGAGGACTGGAGCCGCATTGGGCGCATCTCCCTCCATCTCGTTGTTACGTGCGCCTCTTGAGGCAATATTTTGCCGTCTCCGGGATGAGGCCATCTTAGGCGTCGCCTTATAGAGCTCGCTGCTGCGATCGAAACGCTTCAGTCGGATCTGAATTCCGAGCTCGTTTTCTCACCGTATGAGCAAAAGAATATGGCGCACGAACCCTCGCTTGAGCCAAAAATCCCTTACTAAAGTCTACGCAAATGGGGGGGGGGGGGATTGTGAGATGTCCTTAAGGCCAAAGGCAAAAACGTGGAGAGGGCTGGGAGGGGTTGCTGCAAGCCTCTCTGTAAGTCTATTCACACGGGGGGGGGGGGGGGGGGAGAAGAGTTAAGGACACTGGTCCATGGCAAGAGGAGGATGGAGGAAAATTGGCTTATCTGAAGAGAGCCAAATGAGGGGGTGTGAGAAGGGTGGCTGCAAGGGCGGCTGTACTTGCAGCAAGTACGCTACGGCGGTACGGACGGCGGCACAACAGGGCATTCGCTACACAAAAGTGCGTGCCGACTGAGGAGCACCCCGGGGGTTTATATAGCTGAGGGGTGAGGGTACGGGCGCTGCGCAAAGCAGGGACGAAAGGACGGTGTACCTTCAAAGGCTATGGATCAGTGGCCTGCATGGGTCTACGGGAAAGGTACGGTGTCGGTTGTCTGTGAAAGGAGTGGTACGCATGTACCTTATCCGGTCTGGGTGTCCACCTAAGGGTGCGCGTGGACCATACAGTGGGCGGCCGTCCCTTGGTTCTTGGGCGGCCATTGTATGGGCGCCCTAGTAAGTGTGTACGGACCAAATTTTGGGGCGGGGTACCCAAATTTGGGGCGCCGCCTCGATTTGCGTGCCGGACCGCCCCGGGGGGCGAAAATTTTTTTTGTCCGGGAGGTTCTCCTGGTCGCAGGGGTTCAGACCGTTCGTCAATCAGACGTGCGGTCGTGCATTTATTAAGGTTTAAAGGTCGCCGTTTTTTAACTAAAATGATTAAAATTAGCGTATAGGCTTGATCCGGTGTCCGTTTTGGATGCTGTAAAATCCTATATTAGGGTAAAATCGCGCGCAAATTCCAAATTTGGGCTTAGAATTTGAAGATTCTAAGTAGAAATGACTCAAATAATAAAATCATTGATATTTATACCATAAAAACTCATAATTACATGGACATTTCTTTATTAGTGAAGATGGGTACGTTACAAATTCTTTTATAAAGATTTGGTTGTGTTTTTGCCCGGGTACCAAGGAAAAGAGTTCCCTAGGCCCCCTAGCCGACGATTTATGCAAAAATTAAGGTAGGCATACCACGTACACACCCAATATGAAATTGCCATTTATAACAGATTCGACTGGCTTTGAAAAAATCCTTCAATAAAAATCATAATATTTCTGATTATCATTTTCCAAAATTTCGAGTCCATTGTATTACAATAATATCCTTTGGACTCTCCGTTGAAGACGAGCTGGCCAACCAACGAGATCCAGTATCAAAATTTGGTTCCCAATAATCTTTCCTTTTAGTCCATCCGAAATCTTCCTCGCATACACATGGGTGTCTAGCAACCACGAGCCCATGCATCGCCTGGTCAGAACCCTCTAGGATCCTCCTTAGGTGTCCTAGCACTTCACTTAAGAACCGCTTTTTCGATCCTCACCTATCATACTAGAAGCACACCATTTTAACCGTACCGAGGTTGGTCAACACCTCGATAGGCTTTGCTACGAGTGACGTCCCTTGGCATCTTCCCACCATCTGTTCCAACAAACCTTCTCTTAGAAAAACATTAGCCAAATGCTTCCTCCAGCATTTTGGCGTAAAACAGTCCTTTGAATTTAAAAAAACAGAGGTTCTAATGCAAGTAAAATTTCAATTTAAGATTGGTTCCAAAAACCCTTTTTCCATAATTCCCAGTTTTATAATGAGGATCCTTAATCTCTCATCAGGGTAATCTACCCATCATTCAGTCCGATTGTCCAACTAGATTCTTGGTGAGTTCGGTCAGGAAAAACTAGTTTAGTTCCGGTAGTCTATTCTTTGTGATTAGAAACTGAAATTGGTCACACGAAGTTTTTACTTGATTCAGATCGAGAGATGGACAAGTAGGTTTACTGTCCGTCCCTCTCGTAGTCTAACAAAATTCATTCGGTTTAGTTCTACAAGGATTCCCTTTAGATAAACATCTAGTTTTAGGTAAATATATATTTACTGATTTTACTAATTAAAATATCCAAAGATATTCTTTATGCCCCATAATCTCTCGACCTTAATTCATTAGGTAGAATTATGGTGGAAATTCATCTTTTGACACTAAGATTTAATTCAAATCCCTCTTTTCTTAATTATCATAAAATTTCTTCTTTTAACTAAATACCAATACCTTTTTTTTTAATAAACTTAAAATCCCTCTTTTTTGCATTTAATGTGTGCAATCCAATTATCATGGGAATTCCTCTTTTACCATAAATTAAATCTATCTATAATTCTTCTTAAAATTTACATAAAAATATCCATGAATTTCATTAAGCTAAAAATTTCACTTTTCTCATTTAAATATTTGAATTCCAATATGGTGGGAATTCCTTTTTTCATCATTTAAACTTATCTATATAAGAAGATAAATTTAACTAAATTTTCTCTTAAAACTTAAATAAACATCTCCATTAATTCCTTTACACTAGGAATTATACTTTCCTCATTTAAATATTTGAATTCCAATATGGTGGGAATTCCTCTTTCATCATTTAAACTTATCTATGCAAAAACATAAATTTAACTAAATTTTCTCTTAAAATTTAAATAAAAATCTCCATTAATTCCTTTACACTAGGAATTACACTTTCCTCATTTAAATATTTGAATTCCAATATGGTGGGAATTCCTCTTTCATCATTTAAACTTATCTATACAAAAAGATAAATTTAACTAAAATCCTTCTTTAATTTTTAAATAAAATATACATTATTTTAGCATCATAATTTTTCTCTTACTTTATTGGAATACCTGGATTTCCATTGTCATGGGGATTACTCTTTAAACATAAAAATGGATTGCTAGAAATTTCTCTTTTTCCTAATTAACTATTTATGCATAAACATAAAAATTAATTTTTCCATGATTATAATGAGAATCATTGAATTAATCTAGGATGATTAATCCTAGAATATGGTAGGAAGTCCTCTTTTCATATTATGAATGAAAATGCTTTATGTGTTTATTTTTTAAAAATTTTACCATAGCTCCGCTGCTATTACTGATAAATCTCAATAATTTGAAAGCATAAAGTTTAGTAATATCCCTATGATTAGAATAACCATTGATTGGATCAATATCCAATTATGGACTTGATTCTTAATTTTTCCATAAATTAAATAGCATAAAAGCATTAAAAAGCCACTTATTTGGCCTCTAATTTGACAAGCATAGAAATTACTTTTAGATTAGAGAATTGCTTCATGAGAAGCTTCATTTGAATATAGAATAGGTCATAGGAATGACCATTCTTTGGGGGGGAGAGAGAAATGCTTTTAAAAAACATTATAATTTAAGCATAAATGAAAATTTACATGTTTTATCATCACTACCATTCATTAAAGAACTTCAATTGTATTAAAAAGCCATTCAATTGAATGCTTCTCAAGCTTGAGAGGGGTTGAGAAGAGAGAATTATTTGGAGATTAAAGAAAAAAGACCATAAACCACATTTTACCTCCTAGATTGCTTGATTCTTTGATCAAAGTAGAGGCCCCCAACCAATCAATTGGTTTGGTATGTTGATGAAGTCTCCAAGGAAGATTTAAGAGAGAGAGAAGCTCCAATCTCTTCAATTTGTACAGGATTTTTAGAGGATAATAGAAAATAAGCTTATCTTAGAGTAATACCGACATAGTTTAGTTCACAGATGAGAATACAAAAGAATGAGGGTCTATTTATAGGTGAGGGAGGCCACTAACTGAGTCCAACTGAGTTCTAGAATTTTCCAACTTCAGTTTGGCTGAATTTGGACAAGTTTTAGACCAGTTTGGCTCCCTTTTTGATTTGGTTTGATCTAGGAGAGAGGAGAGATAAAAATATCCTATTATTTTTTAGTTTAAAACTCATCCACACATGTGAAATAGCCGCCTCCTTGAAGGGCCCCCTTCTCCTTACCAATGTGTCAAAAATGAATGATTACTCGAAAATATCTCATTTTTTAATTAATACTTCATAGTTTTTAACTAATAAATATAGTACTTTGTCAACTCTTCATCTTCTGTGAGCATTTACTCATTTTGGGGTATTTTCTTTTATTCTTTGGATTTATCTTATCCCAACACTTGGATTACTCTTATTGATCCATAGGAACCTTAATCCAAAATTTTCAAAAAATCTTGACCCTTAGGCTAAGGTCTTCTAAATCATTTTAATTAATTCCAATTGCACCTTGGAAAATCTATTTTGATTTTCTGCTTTAGGAAAACATTTTTTTGATATTTATAAAATTTATTTATCCAAAAATATCTCAATATTGATTTACCACTCTCTAGAAATTTTTATCTCACTAAGCCAAACAAGGAAAAATAATATTTTCTTATATTCAGAAACATAGAATGATTACAAGGGATTGAAGTAGAGGCTTATTTGTTAATCAAGCTACTGAGGAGGAATCTTACATCCTCTCTCACTTGAAAAACGTAAGGTGTCCTCATCATCTCGCAAAGTGGGGGTAATCCTTCGCCAACTCTTCTTCTTTCTCTCCCAGGTGGCGTCTTCTAGAGGGAAGAACTTCCACTTTACTAGGAATTCTCTGAGGACTCTACTCCTAAGAATCTTCTCCCGAACGTCAAGGATTTCCTCAGGTTGGAGTACCATCTAGCCTTGAGGATCAATTGTTCATCATCAAGCATGTGACTCGGGCTAGGTACATATTTCTTAAGAAATCTGACATGGAATACATCATGTACCTTGAGATGGGGAGGCAGAAGAAGTTTGTAGGCTAGATCGCCCACTTTCTTTATGACAGTATAAGGCCCACAGTCTCTGCGAGAGAGCTTCTTGTGCTTTCCGAAGGGATAAGGAACTTCTTTTTGGTCGTACTCAAATGAAGACCATATCTGACTCTTCAAACTCTCTCTCTCTCACCTCTTTTTATCTGCATAATGCTTTTGTCTATCTTGGGTTGCCTTTATATCTTTACGGATTGATTGTATCTCCTGGTCCATGTCATCAAGCATTTGTCTGGACATTTCGACTCTGATCAATGGGTCAGACCAAGTCAACAGTGTAAGGCAATCTTGTCCATACAAAGCTTTGAAAGGACTCATCCCAATGCTCGGATGATAAGAAGCATTGTAAGCAAATTCGACCAAATGACTTAACCACTTCTTGGGTTCCCTGCCAACAGCATGACCGAAGGATATCTTCTATTACCTGATTCACCCTTTCTGTCTGGCCATCAGTTTTGGGGTGATAGGCTATGCTGAGATCCAAGAAAGTTCCTACTGCTTCAAAGAACGCAGTCTAGAATTTCGATGTGAATTTGGGATCTCTGTCACTTACTATCCTCCTGGGTAAACCATGCAATCTGCAGATCTCCTTAAGGAAAACTTTGGCAACATCCACTGCAGAGTATTTTTCTTTCACTCGAATCAGATGGGCAACTTTGGTTAGCCTTTCAACTACCATAAAAATGGAGTTGTAACCTGATTGCACTGAAGATAATCCAGTGACAAAGTCCATACTGATGCATTCCCACTTCATCTGCTGTGGAATGTCTAGAGACTGCAGTTTCCCTGGCATCTTGACTCTCTCTGCCGCCTTGACTCTTTGGCACATGAAGCATTTCCGCACATGATCAAGTACATCCTTTTTGAGTCCTGGCCAGAAGACGCTTTTCTTCACAAACATATAGGTTTTTATAAACCCTCGATGTCCAGCTATCAAGCTATTATGGGCTTCTCTCATAATTCTTCCCTTTATTCCCTCATCATTGGCGATACATAGCTGATTATTATAATACATGCAACCTTCATCCAGTTTGTATCCAAGAACTCAAATTATTTCCTGAGGAGTCTTGCTTTCCTGCATCAAAAGGGTAGCAATAGGGGCAAAGAATTTGTCCTACAAAATTTTCTCCTTTGCTTCATTGATCAATGGATTCGACACAACTGTTATTGCAAGTAAGGAGGCTTTTCTGCTGAGCACATCTGCAACCACATTTTCTTTCCCCGGCCGATACTTTATTTCAAAATCAAATTCCTATAGGGTTTGCATCCATCTCCTTTTTCACATGTTGAGATCCCTTTGGGTGAAGATCCACTTCAGACTTTGATGACTTGTCATCAAGGTGAACCTTTATTCCAAAAGATAATGTCTCCACAACTTCAGAGCATACACTACTGAGAGTAACTCCAAGTCATGGATGGCATAATTTCTCTCATGTGTTCTGAGTTTTTTGGATTCATAGGCCACTGTATGACCTTCCTGCATCAGAGCACTGCCTAAGGCAAACCCACTAGCATCAGTAACTACCTAAAAGGGTTTGGTAATGTCTCCACAACTTCAGAGCATACACTACTGATGAAAGTAACTCCAAGTCATGGATGGCATAATTTCTCTCATGTGTTCTAAGTTTTCTGGATTCATAGGCCGCTGCATGACCTTCCTGCATCAGAGCACCGCCTAAGGCAAACCCACTGGCATCAGTAACTACCTCAAAGGGTGTGGTAAAATCTGGCAATTTAAGGAAAAGGTTGGTTACTAAGGCTGTCTTTAGCTTGTCAAAGGCACTCTGACACATTGCAGTCCATTGAAAAAGTGTACTCTTCTTGAGAAGGTTAGTTAAGGGGGATGCTATCTGAGCATACCTAGGTATAAAGATCCTATACCATTCGATTAACCCTATGAATCCTCGGACTTCCTTTACTTACTTGGGTTCTGGCCATTCTACGACTGCTTGGATCTTTGTGGGGTCAGGATCCTATACCATCTGGTTAACCCTAGGAATCCTCAGACTTCCTTTACTTACTTGGGTTCTGGCCATTCTACGACTGCTTGGATCTTTGTGGGGTCAGGAGAAATCCCATCCTTTGACACTATGAATCCCGAGTATTCTACCTAGTCAACAGAGAAAGAACATTCTACGACTGCTTGGATCTTTGCGGGGTCAGGATCCTATACCATCTGGTTAACCCTAGGAATCCTCGGACTTCCTTTACTTACTTGGGTTCTGGCCATTCTACGACTGCTTGGATCTTTGTGGGGTCAGGAGAAATCCCATCCTTTGACACTATGAATCCCGAGTATTCTACCTAGTCAACAGAGAAAGAACATTTGCTCTTCTTTGCAAAGAGTTGGTGTTTTCTTAGGATTTCCAGGACCTTGCGCACATGATCTTCATGGTCTGCAGCATTCTTTGAGTATACCAAGATATCATCAAAGAAGACAAGAACAAAATCATCTAAGTATTCTCTGAGAATATCTTGCATAAGACGATTGAATGTCACCGGGGCATTAGTCAATCCAAACGGCATGACTATGAACTCATAATGCCCATAGCGAGTATTGAATGTTGTCTTTGGGATGTCCTGCTCCTTGATTCTGATCTGGTAGTACCCGGATTTGAGATCTATCTTTGTGAACATTTGGGTCCCATTAACCGATCCAGAAGTTCATCAATCCTAGGAATAGGATACTTATTCTTAATTGTTAATTGATTCAGTCCTCTGTAGTCAATACAAAGTCTTAACGTTCCTCTTTCTTCTTTTGAAAGAGAACGGACGCACCCCAAGGTAAGACACTGCAGTTGTCTTAACTCTTCCTTAAGTTCTATGGCTTCAGGGAACTGCCATTTTGTATGCATGCTGGGCTACTGGCTAAGCTCCGGGGGTTAATTCGATCTCATGATCTACTTCACGAGATGGAGGCATCTCAGTCAGCTCGTCAAGAAACACATCTGCATACTCAAACACTTTAGTTCTTTAGCCTTGCATTTTATGTCTACTGGATTCATTTTAATGACATACACATCTTCCTTCTTTCTGAGCCCTTTTAATAATTTAAAAGCCTTGACTAATTATAGCACTAGGGATTCCGAAATTCCAATTCCTTGAACTTTACTCCCGTGAAGGTCAAGGAAAGAGATGGTTCCCTTGTGATGACAATGAATGTCAGCCTAATTCTTTTGGAGCCAATCCATTCCAAGGATTCCATCATATATTCCCAGGGGTAGGATTGTGGAACTGGCACTCTGTTTTACGTTTCCATCTAGGCTAAACTGAATAAGGTCAGCCTCAAGGTGAGTGAAAAGAATCTTCCCACTGGCTAATTCCACTTGCATAGGTTTCCCTGATTTTTGATTTAGGACTAATTTACGCAAACATCCTGGGAAAATAAAAGAATGAGTACTGCCTGAATCAATCAAAAGCTTGAATTGCTTACCCTGGTACTCTGCTGGAGTCTGGAGGACTAACAATTGACAGTTATTCCCCTGATGCTCTATTGCTGCATAGATCTGTCCTTTCTCTTCCTCTACTTTCTCAGCTATGGTGACTGCTCTGGCTGCTGCAGTCTGAGGTGGAACTCTCTCTCTTTGGTTATTCCAATTCTAGGAGTTTAGAGACTACTTTGCATGGAGACTGCAAGATGAGCTAGCACTCTTCTTGGGTTACCCTGATTCTGGTGCGCGGGGGACCCTGATTGGACTGAAATGAAGGAGTTGGTCTCTGAACTCTAGGACCCTGGCTTCCTTGGCCCACCGAAGTAGATGGGCAATCCTTGAGAGCTGGTGCCCGAATCCCTTACATCCGAAGCATTTGTTCTCGCTTCGAAGCTCTTCCCTTTGCATTCTGGAGAGAGCCAAAGTTCCTGAGAATGTACTTCAAAGGAAACGTCTTCCTTCATTTCTGAAGCTTCCCATCTCCACATTCTAGTTAGGACCTTGGTGTCTCTTTGGAGGTGGAAAGTTGGAAGAACTTCTCGGTGTCTGAAATCTTTTAAAGGATGAGGGAGCTGGCTTTGGCGGGACTTTCATGATGACAGCTTTGGCAAAGTCTTTCGCCATTCTGACAGCTTCTGCCATGGACACTGGCTTGACATTCTTGACCAGTGTGTCCAAGGGTTCATTCTTGACCAGTGTGTCCAAGGGTTCATTCATTCTTGACGACTGATATCCGAAGCATTTGTTCTCACTTCAAAGCTCTTCCCTTTGCATTATGGAGAGAGCCAGAGTTCCTGGGGTCAAGCTCATCATCTTCAGAGAGAGGGTCTGGCTGATGGCCACGGTTTCCTCGTCTCATGATTCTGCAAAAAATGATATATTATTAAATTTTTATTTTGATAACATCCACGAGATCCTAAGACTTAAGGGATTTGGAAAACAATTTCTTAAACAAGATAAATGATCTTATTGGAGATCTATGATATATGTCCAATAAAATAGATTTTTCTTTATCAGTTCGTCCCCATAAACAATCACTTATACAACATAGAATTTTTCTCCAGAAAACATTTCTTTATTTATATAAAAGTTGCAATATGTACATAGAGCAACTCGACTCTAGAAATCAAAATCTCCTCACGGGAGACGCATAAGACAGCGATACTAGGCCATAGCCATGCCCTGATATAAACGTTCACTTACTGTGCCAAGGGAGCTATTATCTTCTCCTTAGGAATAAAGTGACTAAGGAGTCTGTAGATTTGGCATGAAAGTCTGAAATTTCGAGGTGTTGAATGATACAGAATGACACCATGTACCACTTTCAACTTTATCAGAATCATGGCCAATGAGAGGTTCTACCTCAACATTGCATGCCGGGTCACAAGAGGCATGGAAATACTGCCCTCCTGCAAACCACTTATGCTATCATCTCTCCACTGGGTCAGGAAAATGTAAATCCTCGAAATGGCGTGTGAGTCTGACTTGGCTTGTTCGAGTTGCAGTGGAAGAGATGAGATGTTCGAAGGCGAACGCAGTCATGTCTTGTGATGACTGGGTGAGGTCGGGAATACTAAATAAGTATGGAACTTCCATCTAAAAAAATAATTTCTTTGATTAAAATTCCTTTATTAATGAGACTTGCGGAATGAAAATACATTATGAAAAATGCTTTTTCGAAGTTTTTTATTATCAATTTCTAATAAGAATTCGTTTATCCTTATTAGCTTTCAACAAAGCTCTGATACCAGCTGTGGGGTCCCTGCCTCCTCCGTGGTGCACCTGCCCGGTGGTGGCGGAAGCGACGTCACGGCCTCCCGTGTCGTAGGGCAAGGATCCACACTCGGGGCCTCGCCCGCGGATGTCCGGGGACGAGAGGCTAGCCCGGGCGGTCCCTCCGAGAACCGGGCCCGGAAGACTCCCCTCGCTCGGAAGGCACGGGCGATTCGGCCATGGGAAAAATCTTCTAATGGGGGAATTACTCTAACGAGTCAAAGTCTTAACTAGTTAAACTGATCTGACCAAACGTGAAGTCATATAGTCAAATCAAGAAGAGACTTGCACTTGGTCCATGGAATCATCGCTTTTTTCCTCATTTACAAGGCACAGCCGCCGCTGATCCCCTCCCACAAAACAAGGTCTTCTCGGGATTTAGACTAATTAACGTAACTAATCGTATCTAATTGTTTCTCAGGAATCCTTCGATGCAACCTAACCCCATCCGGCCCATGGGTTAGCGAACCACCCGACCACTGTATTGGTGGGATTCCTTTACAAAGATTTGATTGGTTTTTGCCCGGGTACTGAGGAAAAGAGTTCCCCAGGCCCCCTAGCCTGCGATTCATGCAAAAATTAAGGTAGGGATACCACGTACACACCTAATATGAAATTTCCATTTATAACAGATTCGACTGGCTTTGAAACAATCCTTCAATTAAAACCATAATATTTCTGATCATCATTTTCCAAAATTTCGAGTCCATTGTATTACAATAATATCCTCTAGACTCTCCGTTGAAGACCAGTTGTTCAGCCCCCAACGAGATCCAGTATCAAAATTTGGTTCCCAAAAATCTTTCCTTTTAGTCCATCTGAAATCTTCCTCGCGTACGCATGGGTGTCCTAGCAACTGCGAGCCCGTGCATCGCCTGGTCATAACCCTCTAGGATCCTGCTTAGGTGTCCTAGCACTTCACTCAGGGACTGCTTCGTCAGTCCTCAACCATTGTACCGGAAAGCGCACTATTTTAATCATACCGAGGCTGGTCAAGACCTCAGCAGGCTTTGCTGCGAGAGCGACGTCCCGTCCCTTGACGTCTCCTCGCTAGCTATTCCAAAACAAATCTCCTCTTAGAAAAACATTAGCCAAATGCTTCCTCCAGCATTCTGGCGTAAAACAGTCCTTTGAATTTAAAAAAACAAAGGTTCCAATACAAGTAAAATTCCAATGCAAGTAAAATTCCAATTTAAGATTGGTTCCAAAAACCCTTTTTCCATAATTCCTAGTTTCATAATGAGGATCCTTGATCTCTCATCAGGGTAATCTACCCATCATTTAGTCCGATTGTCCAACTAGATTCTTGGTGAGTCCGGTCAGAAAAAACTAGTTTAGTTTCGGTAGTCTATTCTTTGTGATTAGAAACTAGAATTGGTCACACGAAGTTTTTACTTGATTCAAATCGAGAGATGGACAAGTAGGTTTACTGTTCGTCCCTCTCGTAGTCTAACCAAATTCATTCGGTTTAGTTCTACAAGGATTCCCTTCAGATAAACATCTAGTTTTAGGTAAATATACATTTAGTGATTTTACCAATTAAAATATCCAAAGATATTCTTTATGCCACATAATTTCTCGACCTTAATTCATTAGGTAGAATTATGGTAGAAGTTCATCTTTTGACACTAAGATTTAATTCAAATCTCTCTTTTCTTAATTATCATAAAATTTCTTCTTTTAACTAAATACCAATACCTATTTTTTGAATAAACTTAAAATCCCTCTTTTTTGCATTTAATGAGTGCAATCCAATTATCATGGGAATTTCTCTTTTACCATAAATTAAATCTATCTATAATTCTTCTTAAAATTTACTCAAAAATATCTATTAATTCCATTAAGCTAAAAATTTCACTTTTCTCATTTAAATATTTGAATTCCAATATGGTGGGAATTCCTCTTTCATCATTTAAACTTATCTATACAAGAAGATAAATTTAATTAAATTTTCTCTTAAAATTTAAATAAAAATCTCCATTAATTCCTTTACACTAGGAATTACACTTTCCTCATTTAAATATTTGAATTCCAATATGGTGGGAAATCCTCTTTCATCATTTTAACTTATCTATGTAAAAAGATAAATTTAACTAAATTTTCTCTTAAAATTTAAATAAAAAATCTCCATTAATTCCTTTACACTAGGAATTACACTTTCCTCATTTAAATATTTGAATTCCAATATGGTGGAAATTCCTCTTTCATCATTTAAACTTATCTATACAAAAAGATAAATTTAAATCAAACCCTTCTTTAATTTTAAATAAAATATACATTGTTTTAGCATCACAATTTTTCTCTTACTTTATTGGAATACCTGGATTTCCATTGTCATGGGGATTACTCTTTAAACATAAAAATGGATTACTAGAAATTCCTCTTTTTCCTAATTGACTATTTATGCACAAACATAAAAATCAAATTTTTCATGATTATAATGAGAATCATTCAATTAATCTAGGATGATTAATCCTAGAATATGGTAGGAAGTCCTCTTTTCATATTATGAATGAATATGCTTTATGTGTTTATTTTTTAAAAATTTTACCATAGCTCCGCTGCTATTACTGATAAATCTCAATAATTTGAAAGCATAAAGTTTAGTAATATCCCTATGATTAGAATAACCATTAATTGGATCAATATCCAATTATGGACTTGATTCTTAATTTTTCCATAAATTAAATAGCATAAAAGCATTAAAAAGCCACTTATTTGGCCTCTAATTTGACAAGCATAGAAATTACTTTTAGATTAGAGAATTGCTTCATTTGAATATAGAATAGGTTATAGGAATGACCATTCTTTGGGGAAGAGAGAGAAATGCTTTTAAAAAATAATATAATATAAGCATAAATGAAAATTTATGTGTTTTATCACTACCATTCATTAAAGAACTTCAATTGTATTAAAAATCCATTCAATTGAATGCTTCTCAAGCTTGAGAGGGGTTGAGAAGAGAGAAATATTTGGAGATTAAAGAAAAAAGACCATAAACCACATTTTACCTCCTAGATTGCTTGATTCTTTGATCAAAGTAGAGGCCCCCAACCAATCAATTGGTTTGGTATGTTGATGAAGTCTTCAAGGAAGATTGAAGAGAGAAAGAAGCTCCAATCTCTTCAATTTGTAGAGGATTTTTAGAGGATAATAGAAAATAAGCTTATCTTAGACTAATACCGACATAGTTTAGTTCACAGATGAGAATACAAAAGAATGAGGGTCTTTTTATAGGTGAGGGAGGCCACTACCTGAGTCCAACTGAGTTCTAGAATTTTCCAGCTTCAGTTTGGCTGAATTTGGACAGGTTTTGGACCAGTTTGGCTCCCTTTTTTATTTGGTTTGAGCTAGGAGAGAGGAGAGATAAAAATATCATATTATTTTTTAGTTTAAAACTCATCCACACATGTAAAATAGGAACCTCCTTGAAGGTCCCCCTTCTCCTTACCAATGTGTCAAAAATGAATGATTACTCTAAAATATCTCATTTTTTTATTAATACTTCATAGTTTTTAACTAATAAATCTAGTACTTAGTCAACTCTTCATCTTATGTGGGCATTTACTCATTTTTGGGTATTTTCTTTTATTCTTTGGATTTATCTTATCCCAACACTTGGATTAATCTTATTAGTCCATAGGAACCTTAATCCAAAATTTTCAGAAAATCTTGACTCTTAGACTAAGGTCTACTAAATCATTTTTGATTAATTCCAATTGCACCTTGGAAAATCTATTTTGATTTTCTGGTTCAAGGAAATATTTTTTTGATATTTGTAGAATGTATTTATCCAAAAATATCCCAATATTTATTTACCACTCTCTAGAACTTTTTATCTCACTAGGACAAACAAGGAAAAATAATATTTTCTTGTATTTAGAAATATAAAATGATTACAAGGGATTGAAGTAGAGGCTTATTTGTTATTCAGGCTGAGGAGGAATCTTACTCTCATTTTTAGAGCTTCACCAACTTTGGAGATAACTCCATTCCAAGCATATTTTAATCATGTTCTAGTATTACTTTAATCTTAATTATCTTCAATTTTATTCTTACTCTCTTTTTTCTTACATCTTAGCATGGATTCACAAAGTCTTAGGAGTATAAAAAGTAATAGGCAACGAGATCCCTCGATCCACCTTATTCATAAGGAGCAAGCAAGGGTTCGCATGAAAGATAGGAGAAGAGGAGATTGTGAGCGTAAAGCAAGGGCTTGAGCATTGCAACGCACGGCAGGTTTGATTGATGGGGCAGCATCTCCTCCCTCCCACCCATTCTTCTCTGTGTCTTTCCCCTGACCCCACTCCACCTCCTTCTCCTCCTTCTCCTCCTCATTCTCCCATTATTCTTTCTCCACACTATTTTGAGCCCTTTGCCACTCCTCCCTTACACGTTGCCCATGCAGTTGTCACTCCACCCTCAGGTGCCGCCCATGAGGTGGACACTCCTATCTTTGATGCCTCTCCACTTTTTGGCACGTCCTCTGAGTTTAGCTCTTCTCTCTTGGGTGTTGCCCACCATGAGCTAGCCACTCCTCCATTGGGAGCCTCTCCATTGGGAGCCTCTCCATCTTTAGGTGTACCATCCGAGCTTGCTACTCCTGTGTCGGGCGTCTCCCATGAGCCTGCCACTCCTTTGCCCAGTGCCACTCCACCCTCGGGCATGGCCGTGGAGTTTGCCTCACCTCTCTTGGGTGACACCTACGAGCTTATCACTCCTCGATGTGGTGCACATGCCCTTCCTACCGGCACTCCTCACTTCGGCAATTCTGATGACACTATCGACCATGTGCTTGCCACTCCACCCTTCGGTGTTGCTCATGAGGTATCTTCTCATGAGAAATCCCTTTCCAAGTATAGTGCACAAAATTGTGCCAATTCTATCTTCAACAAGTACTTTGTTTGGCTCGATGTGGCATCACATTCTAGTGTGCTAGATATGCTATTATGGCACTCGCATATGGCATAATGTATCGCCGCTTCAGCGATTTGCAGCCCACATTCGAGGAGGCTGATGCTGGTGTGCTACTAGGCTTGAGACAGTCCTACAACTCATTCAATCCATATCTGTAAGATGCATCCATATGGATTGGCTACAAGACATGCCCTTACAGTGTTTGTTTCCAACAGTGTCCTACCAGGTACGAATCGCACCACTTCTCACATACTTCAAATTTGTTGTCGAGCACTTCATGCAGGGTTTGTGAGGAGACAGAGCTTGGACAGTGGGATTGAGGGTACTCTATGGGCTAGTAGTGGTCGTATTGGACCCCGAGATGAGAGCGATGATGGAGAGGTTTTGGGAGAAGCATTGTCATGCATCACTAGAGTACAAGAAGGCATTGTGACATAGGGTTCGTAGTGGGGAGTACATAGTGCATGGGACTTGCTTTCTTGAGATGACACAGACAAAGTTATACTTTGAGTTCATGTCTACACACCCTGAGATCACCATCAGCTACATCGTTCATTTGAGGCTTGCAAGCCTTGGTTTGTGCGCTACTCGAGGCAGCGTGACACATGTCTTTGTATGTACCACGTTGGATTTTAGCTTTTGTGTGCTGTCTTTTGTGGCTTGTATGGACATCAGGGGTGGTGCCTTATAGCCCAAGGGATTTTATTCACTCGCTATTATGCCCGTGTGGGTGGGCGAAGGATATCGTCTACCATCAGATGGCTTGTGTCATAGGGACTTGTACCTCGTGCAGCAGCTTGGCCATGCTTCACTTGTGCGAGGAGGATTCCTCGATGGACGAGGTGGTGATGTGGCGATAGGATGAGTATGTGACACATGGGAAGTCGAGGAGATTACAACTAGTGGAGCACCAATCGGCACGTGGCAAGTTCATGGAGCACATTTACAGCTTTCGTCTAATCCTACATACATCATGCTCACTGTGCTGCCAAGTGGTAGGACCATCAGTTTTGTGCCACCCTTCAACAATAGTTTCCTATTGGTGTAGTTGTCTCTGTGGTTGACTTCGCAGAGAATTACACATTCGCACCACAACTGGAGATTCAGGCAGAGTACTACTTTTATGAGCAGGTATTGCATGAAATATTGCCTCATTTTCAATTTAAGGTCTTCAAGATATTTTATATTGTTGTTGTCTATGAATCTAACAATTTCCATTCTTGTCTGCTTTACTAGGTGGTGAGCACCCTAGAGGAGCGAGTCATCATTAAAGAGTATCACACTTTACATTAGTGATGATCGCTCTCACAGCGCCCACTTTGTGCAGCATTGCTTCCATCATCATGGTGACTTTTTGTGAGAGCATGGAGTCATATGGATAGGGCGATGGATATGGTCTGATGGATGTGAGGCACAGTTCAAGAGTGCTCATCAGTTTTATTGGCTATATTCTTGGCATCGCATGATTGGCTAAAAGGTGATTCGGAGATTCTTCGAGATAGGGAATGGAAAGAAGCACGATGGTACGGGTGCACGTGTCAAACGCACCCTCAGACATCACACCAGCAGCACTGTCGTGATGATGAACACTTTCAAGATACACAACAAGTAGTGAATTGGTGCAATGCGCATTTGACCACTAGTGCTTCCTCTTCCATCCCTCAGCGAGATGCCATGATTGTCATCAGGAGATTCTTTTGGTGTGTTGACAGTAGTGTCCTTGATGGTGCTTCTCTAGATTATGCCTCAGTGGATGGCATCTAGATTATGCCTCAGTGGATGGCACACTTAGGCTACACTCCATTAGGAGCTTATCCTATGATGACCCCACCATCTTCACACGGTGTTGTTCATGCTTTTGTGGGCCCTGCATTGATGGTGACTACTCATTGTGCGAAATGGGAGAGTGGGTTGATCCTTGGTTTTGCAAAGCAAGTGTTGAGGCCAGAGCGAGGAGCATTACCCCCCACCACTTTTGATCCTCTCAAACTACATGAGGGGGCAAATCATGATTGTTTTGACATATATTTTAATACTGGGTGATGTTTTTGCAGTCATTGCCGAGGAGGGCAATGAGGAGGATATGGACTACTACATTCTGAGATGCTTTGGGCCCAAGTGCACCCTTGAGTGTGATGTGACTGATGATTATGGATTCTCATTTGATGCCCACAACATGATAGTTGCAGGTCACTACTATGCACTGGGTTAGATGCGCAAGGGCAGCATTGAGTTTGTGCATTATAAGTGGAGCAAGGAAGCAATTATATACTCTCATCTAGTTCTTGCTGTGAAACTCATGCTTTAACAAGTTAATAGCAAGAAGGGACCCCCCCCACAGTGGTCCTTAGCCCATCATGAGCATGTGAGCATCTTGGAGATTAGAGCTAGAGAGTCTGCAGATTGATATTGGAGCCTCCTCCCTCTTATTTGTTATATCATTGCCCTTCATTTTGTATCTTTCTCTCAGTTTGTATCTTCTACCCATATATATTATGAGTTGGCTTTTCATTTGTGCCCATATATTTTATATCTTTTTGTTAATGGGTTGGGGGTCAAACTATGCGACGCGACTGGGTGGGACATCACACCCGTATGGCATCCAATGGGGGTAAGACTTTGCGAGTGGGTCCATGGGGCTGCTACCTCTCCGCTTGTAAAGTTTCACCACCATCGGATGCTGGATAGGCGAGCCGGTGTGTGTTAGCACACCCGCTATTTTTTGCATAGTGCCCAAGGGGTCCCCTATGTAAAAAAATAGCAAGTTTGGGTGGGACATCACGCTCGTATGGTGTCTGATGATGCAGGTGAAACTTTGCAAGTGGGTCCATGGGGCTGCTACCCCTCCACTCGCAAAGTTTCACCACCATTTGATGCTGGATGGGTGGGACGGTGTGTTGCCACTATTTTTTGCATAGGGGACCCCTTGCACTATTTTTTGCATAATGCCCAAGGGGTCCCCTATGCAAAAAATAGCAGGTTTGGGTGGGATATCATGCTTGTATGGCATCCAACGGGGGTGAAACTTTGTTATTTTTTGCATAGTGCCCAAGGGGTCCCCTATGCAAAAAATAGCGGTGTTGGGTGGGACGTCACACTCATATGGCATCCGATAGGAGAGAAACTTTGTGAGTGGGTCCATGGGGCTGCTACCCCTCCACTCGCAAAGTTTCACCACCATCAGACGCTGGATGGGTGGGATGGTGTGTTGCCACCCACTATTTTTTACATATTGCCCAAGGGGTCCCCTATGTAAAAATTAGCGGGTTTGGGTGCGACATCACACTCGTATAGCATTTGATGGGGAAAAAACTTTATAAGTGGGTCCATGGGGCTGATACCCCTCCACTCGCAAAGTTTTACCACCATCGTCGGATGGGCGGGACGGTGTGTTGCCACCCGCTATTTTTTGTGTAGTGCCAAAGGGATCCCCTTTGTAAAAAATAGCAGGTTTGGGTGGGACATCACTCGTATGGTGTTCGATGGGGGTAAAACGTTGCGAGTGGGTCCATGGGACTGCTACCCCTCCACTCGCAAAGTTTCACCACCATCGGACATTGGATGGACAGGACGGTGTGTTGCCACTCGCTATTTTTTGCAAAGTGCCCAAGGGGTCCCCTATGCAAAAATAAGCGGGTTTGGGTGGGACATCACGCTCGTATGGCATCTGATAGGGGTGACACTTTGCGAGTGGGTCCATAGAGCTGCTAATCGTATTTTTGCATAGTGCCCAAGGGGTCCCCTATGTAAAAAATAACGGATTTGGGTGGGACGTCACGATCGTATGGTGTCCGATGGGGTGAAACTTTGCAAGTGGGTCCATGGGGCTAGTGCCCCTCCACTTGTAAAGTTTCACCACCATCGAATGCCGAATGAGCGAGACGGTGTGTAGTCACCTGCAACTATTTTTTGCATAGTGCCCAAGGGATAATATGCAAAAAATATGTCACGCTCGTATAGCGTCCGATGGGGGTGAAAATTTACAAAGTGGGTCCTTGGGCACTATGCAACTATTTTTTGCATAGTGCCCAAGGGGTAATATGCAAAAAATACATCACGCTCGTATAGCATCCGATGGGGTGAAAATTTACAAGTGGGTCCATGGGGTAGCTACCCCTCCACTTGCAAAGTTTGACCACCATCGTACACTGGATGGGCGGGACAGTGTGTTGCCACCCACTATTTTTTGCATAGTGCCCAAGGGGTCCTGTCCCCTATGTAAAAAATAGCGGATTTGGGTGGGACGTCATGATTGTATGGCGTTCGATGGGGGTGAAACTTTGCAAGTGGGTCCATGGGGCTACTGCCCCTCCACTTGCAAAGTTTCACCACCATCGGACACCAGATGGGCGGGACGGTGTGTAGTCACCTGCCGCTATTTTCTGCATAGTGCCCAATGGGTCCCATATGCAAAAAATAGCGGGTTTGGGTGGGACATCACGCTCGTATGGCATCCAATGGAGGTAAAACTTTGCGAGTGGGTCCATGGAGCTGCTATCCCTCCACTCGCAAAGTTTCACCACCATCGGATGCTAGATGGATGGGACGGTGTGTAGTCACCTGCTATTTTTTGCATAGTTCCCAATGGGTCCC
Organism: Cibotium barometz; assembly: GCF_041138505.1. Taxonomy (NCBI): domain Eukaryota; kingdom Viridiplantae; phylum Streptophyta; class Polypodiopsida; order Cyatheales; family Cibotiaceae; genus Cibotium; species Cibotium barometz. The sequence continues at coordinate 11,120,156 of NC_141072.1, read as the reverse complement.
CTATGCAAAAAATAGCAGATTTGGGTGGGACATCACGCTCGTATGGCATCCAATGAGGGTGAAACTTTACAAGTAAGACCCTCTACCATGGTTGAGGAGTCACCACGTGTGGCACCAGCTACATCCCTAAGCTCCTGGGTGGTCAATCAATCACATCACCTCTATGCTCATACCTTATCTCCCATAAGCAAAGGTCAGCATACACCCGAGCAGCAAAACGACCACATGTAGACCCTCTACTATGGTTGAGGAGTCACCACGTGTGGCACCAGCTACATCACTAAGCTCCTGGGTGGTCAATCAATCACATCACCTCTATGCTCATACCTTATCTCCCATAAGCAGAGGTCAGCGTACACCCGAGCAGCAAAACGACCACATGTAGACTGCTCCACCAACCTTATACATGGCTTAAGACCTCGGTCCACCAAACTCCCTCCTCCAAATTGGGGTGCACAAAAGTAGCCTACTAGGCCTGTAAAATAAACTCCTCGATGTGGACCCATCGTACTCTCTTTGCCTTCTCCTCGGGTGATAAATCCATCTCTACGGGAATCTCAAAATCCTCTAGCATATCCTCAGCAACATATCCATCATCAGCCATGATATCTAGGATAGCCTACCGATGGATCAGTGCTACCGATGGGTTCCACCGACCTCATACGTGCCTCAAGACCTTAGTCCACCAAACTCCCTGCTCCAACTAAGGTGCGTAAAGCAGCATGTCGGGCCTGTAAAATAAACTCCTCGATGCAGCCCCATCATACTTTTGTACCTTCTCCTTGGGTGATAAATCCATCTCTACGGGGATCTCAAAATCCTCTGGCATATCCTCAATAACATATCCATCAACATTAGCCATGATATCTAGGATATCCTGATGTGATGGATCAGTGCTACCATGATAGGTCTCCATGAGACAAGATCCACAGTCACGCTGCCGACCCTAGGTACAATTTGTCTATCCCCCAAAGGCGATATAGGCCAAACTCTACACTGCATCGGTAAGTTGGACACCTAGCAATCATTCGCTAATGAGTGGACAAGGCAATAAAGATATGACACTGGTGAAGGTTCTTTTTTGTATACAACAAGAATCTAAATAGCCTTGATATTGGTGGTTGGTATCTAGCTCATCGACGGGACTGGGTGCTGGTGTTGAAAAGGAATTCTCCAATAATTTATTGTGCAATCTAAATCCTTGAAAGGGAATTACATAATCTAAATTGCCAAAAGGGATTGTGCAATGGATCTTGATTAATATGCAAGGAGTTCCACAAAAAGGAGCTAGAGGTAAAAATTATTACTTGCACTAATATTGGAGACAGGGTGTCCATTCCGAGGATAACTTTTATTCCAAGTACATTGTAGCTTCCATTTGTTATGAGACGAATAGAGTTCCCTATCTGACTTGTATTTGGCATGACAAAAACAAATCACAAGACCAAACGATGTCACTTTTAGGACTATACTTGGAAACACCGATGTTTAGTCATTGAAAATTGTATGTTGCTTTCTCATATGTACAATCACTGAATTTTGTCAAGGTATTCCTTCAAGATAATGTTTGTGAGCCTAATGTGAGTACTCCATAAATGGTTTATATTACAAAATGTTGTATAATAAAGTTTTGTATCTGGCAACAAGAATAGCCCATAAGTAATTTGTTGCCTTTTTAGAGTATGTGCCATTATTTTTTGTATCATTTTTTAAGAATAGATTAGATTTATTTAAGGAGATAAGATAACTTTATTATTAGGAAAATAAATGAGAATATGAAAAACATATAATAGTGTAAATGATACTCAACTACTATATAAGGCATTTTAATTTTTTATGTGCGCCTTTTTGTATGCCTATGTATCTATTCTATTAGGCATGCTAGCTCCCCCTATCATGTGGTAAAAGAAGAAGGTTGTATGCCAAAAGGGGCCTCCATGTGAGGGCCTGTGATCCTTTGTCCTTTCTTTTATGTATGTAATTCAAAAATTTTGGTTTTGTTTTAGGGACAAGAACACGTATGACATCATATTCACTTTGGATATGGTGGAGCGAGAGTTGAAGGTTAATATTTAATAGTTCTTTTAATACATGAAATTATTTATATCTATTGTTTATCTATTAACGAAGAGAGGATAATAGGGCACCCGTGAGAATAGATTTGAAAAAATATGTGGCAATGGCTCTCACATGGGGGGTCAGAAATGATAGCTCCATCCTGGCCTCGTAGCCTGTGTGGGCGAATATCGACCCCCTGCACTTGTGGGGGCCGATAATCTCAAAGAAATCCCTAGTGACCCTATCTCTTGCCTAGGTCCAGAAGGAAGCTCTGGCATGGTATCGGTACTCCACCCACCTCTCCTCTATGGATCTGAGCTCTGTACAAGTGGCAGCTAGTTGACTCTCGATCTATAGGCTATCTTTGGAACTCTCTCGAAGTTGCTAGAGAGAAGCAAGACCCTGACTCCTCTCCTGCCAATCTGCTATTGTTGCCTCTTGTAGTAACCTGCTAATCTCACAAAGTCCTGTATCCAAGGTGCTTGCGACGATAGAACATGAGAGAAAATCCGGCCCCTCCCATATCTGCTCTATCCTGCTGCATATCTTGGAGTCATATATGAGGCTATCCAAAATCCTAGTGCTCATCCTGTCTCTAGGGGTCCTCGAAGGACAAAATAACCGGAGCATGATCGGAGAAGGTAGTGCCTGCCAAGATATTAATCATGCCCCTGCGAGACTGCAAGCCCACTTATCCACATAGAATCTATCAAGTCGATGGTGGCTAGCCAGAGGGGAAGGCACCAAAGGCGACAGGGGGGAGGGCAAAGGCAGAGGATGAGGGGCGGCGCAGGGGGGAACAAGGGATGGCAAAGTAGAGCGAAAGGCAGGGGGCGACGATAACAAAGGGAGGGAGGCAACGATGGCGGGGCGAAGGTGAATAGGGGGCAACGATGGTGGGCAGGTACGATCGGGGGGGTATAACTTTTTCTAAGTTAATATTTTTGTATTTACTTTTTCTATTTATTCAAAGCTAAAATTGCTTTCGAAACATGCATTATATAACTTGGTTTTCTACAAAGCCCCCACTTTGGTGCGCACCTTTACCTCACACAGATATCGATGGGGCCATAAAGATGGGTAGGCAAACTATATATAAATCATGTGATTATTTGAATGTTTATACGTTTTGTTATATATGTTCATCGTTTTCTATTTTATTTTAGGATTTTACCATTGGTTGATACATTTATGGTGAAAGTCATTGATGAAGCCATTTAACTATATGGGGTCGTTTCTCTTGAGGTTGAGTATGGTGTCTACTTATTTAGAAAGGAGTTCGTTTTTGGGACTGTTAATGACTACGAGACGTGTGTTACCTCTTTTGAGGGGTACTTGATTCCATATGATTGTATTTGACATAGTTCACACACAAGTTTTGGGTTTTGTTATACGTTTTATATAATGCTTTTGCTGCACCTTTAACAAAGTCTTCTTTTATTTATGGGTGGCAAGGTTAATCATCATGTTTGTTCCTTAATGTTTCTGTTATGTCTTTTTATTAATACTTATGTGTTTGTGTGTAGGTCCAAAAAAAGTTTTTTAAAAGAAAGAAAAAGATGTCTACATTACTTGCCGAATGTGATGGAGATGCATCACCATCTTATATTGTTGGATGTGATGCATTGCCCTTAGTTGAGTGCTCTTGAAAATGCAAACTAGATTATGCTTCTCGTAGTTAGATTGATACTTTTATGGCTTAAGCCATTGACTATTTACCTCTTTTATTTTTTGGACTATTGATTTTTTATTTTTTATTTGTTTAGCCTTGAAGTATGTATGTATTGCCCAAAATGGAGTGCTCTCAAAAGTGACATTATGCTATTGGCAATTAGATTGAGTTAAGAACATTGACTATTTAGCTCTTTTGTTTGTTTATAAGGCAAAGATCTCATCATGAGCTTAGTTTGAAGAAGATGCTCTTTATCATTATTTTTGTTAGAAAAATGTTGTTGACAAGTTCATGTTTTTGTGAGAGATAAAGAGAGCGTGTGTATGTTGAGTTCATACTTATATTTGATAAATATCTTGCTTTCATAATTGTGCATGCATATGCTATGTATATGTGTATCTTGCTTTCATAATTGTGCATGCATATGCTATGTATATGTGTATTCTAGGTGGATGTGCATGTTGTGTTTGTGTTCTATGCATAGACACAAACACGTAAGTGCTTTACAGCACCATTTTACTATGAAATAACTATTTTGGTAGGTTAGCATCGACCACGTGAGTTAAGTGCGAGGCGGGGGGAGGGGGGAACCCCTTCCGAACCATCAGGGAGGCCTGCCGGCGAGTGGAATTTTGCAATGAAGGGCAGCAGCGAGGGGCCTGTGATGGCATGGCCAGAGTCGCAGTTAGGTCAGTCTCAGGGGTTGAGGGAGAGGGAGAGCACCGGAGATAATCAGAGGTTGAAGCGCCGGAGCTCTCCGGCGCTAATTGTCAACGGCAGCTTTTCTCCGGCAAGCACCACTCGAGCAGCGGCGCCTTACCGGATAGGTGTAAAGGATGGCCTCTCCTATGCGGAAATTCTGCGATCGCGCAAGAAGTTCGCCGATGCCCTCACTCTTTACGAGAGCGTACTAGAGGTAGAGCCCCGAAGTGTGGAAGCTCATGTTGGGAAAGGCATCTGCCTCCAAATGCAAGGGTTTGCTAGACAGGCCTTCGAAAGCTTTGCCGATGCCTTGACACTGGATCCCAAGAATGCCTGCGCCTTCACTCACTGTGGGATACTGTACAGAGAGGAAGGGCATTTGCTCGAAGCAGCTGAGGTACGTGGATTCTGCCTTTACTTACTTCTACTCATGCAGATGTGCTCATGTGCATTTTAACGAGTATCGTTATCTTCTTCTGTGGTGAGAAGTTTGACTTTGGTACCCTCATGTGGTCCTGGGGCGTGTGAGTACGGCTATCCTTGAAGAAAACTTTTTTGCTACCCCTTGTGGAAAAAACGAGGGTACTCAGGTGTGTGTGTGTGTGTGTGTGTGTGAGAGAGAGAGAGAGAGAGAGAGAGAGAGAGAGAGACTTGCTTTGGGGAGAAGAACCATTTTTGGTACCCCCTAAGCGGTCTACCAAACTGAATGGATTAATCTTTTCCAGAAATTCTATCCATGTTAGCTTACCTTTTCTCTTTTGGCATGTGAGCGATGGTTGCTTAATGTTTGCATAGTCATACTATGATCTTACTAGATCAAGATTGGAGGATGCATGCTAGGAGTGCAGTTGTCACCTTCGACATTAAGGATGCTGCTTTCATTTGCTCTGGCTAGTTGGATGCTGCATGTGAAAGGTAAAGGCTTTGTTTTGCCATTGTTCTTTTCTGTTTCTGAAGGTGTGAGGGACTTTGGACTTGCTCAGAGATGTAGCTCAGCCTTGGGGTTTAGGCTAAGTTTGGCTATTGTGAGTGTTTTCATGCTTGCCTGACCAATGTGTAGTCCTGGGTAAGGGGATGCTTGCCCGTGAACCGTGCATGTGAAACTATCTGTTGATATGGTTATGTGTAGTCCTGGCCCCTGGGTAAGGGGATCCCTGCCCGTGAACCGTGCATGTGAAACTATCTGTTGATATGGTTATGTGGCATGTGACAGGTGGTAAGTATTGGTTATAAACGTAGTCTTAGGAATTAGCATTAATTTATAAGTGAGTGTGTACACATTGAGCACTTCATTAAGTTTTGGACGGCCAAAACTCACTTCTAAATTACGACGAGCCCTATGTTTCCACACACTGGTGTTGACTGAGGTTGATTAACTGAAATGATGGTCTGGGAATCATCATCAGACTCCTCTGGATCTCCAAGAAGTGGCGGCTCCTTGACAGTGGATATTGGAACATGCTTGTCAAAGACCACATCCCGGTTGACAACAATCTTGTTCCTGTCTGGATCATACAACCTGTATCCCTTGGAAAGAGAGTTATACCCCACAAATACAAGCTTGCTTGACGTGGAGTCAAGCTTCCCTCTCTGCTTCTTCGGAATATGTACATACGCGTCACTCCCAAAGACACGGAAGTGCGAGACATCAGGTTTCCTGCCAAAGTATGCCTCAAATGGAGTCATATGGGGTACTGAAGTCGTCGGAGATCGGTTGAGGGTATGGACAGCCGTTGCCACAGTCTCTCACCAAAGTGGACGAGGAAGATCACGATGCTTCAGCATGGTCCTCGCCATCTCCACCACAGTCTTGTTCTTACGTTCGACAACTCCATTCTCCGAAGGCGATCCAGTATTGGCCAGTTCTCTTTTTATGCCATGATCTGCACAAAATCTGAGAAATACAGTCGAGGAGAATTCACCTCCTTTATCAGCCCTGAGAGTCTTGACCTGAAATCCAGACTCTTTCTCCACCATCACGTGCCAATCCTTGATTCGAGCAAAAGCTTGGTCCTTCTGGGAAAGAAAGTAGACCCACGTGAATCTGGTACAATCATCAACAAGCAGCATAAAGTAAAGAGATCCTCCCAAAGATGGTGTCTGCTGAGGTCCACACAAGTCAGTGTGAATCAACTCCAGTGGTTTCGAAGCCCGCCTGGAAGCCTGCTTCGGAAAGGATTCCCTGTGCTGCTTACCACGTATGCAAGAACTGCAGCGCCCTTGCCTACTACCAACATGTGGCAAGCCAACCACTATCTGGTCTCGGAAAGCTCGCCTCAATGCATCCACATTTAAGTGGCCAAAACGAAAGTGCCACAAATCTCCGACGTGAGAACCTGTCAATGAGGAGAGTGCAGAGAGCTTGTAGATACCATTCTCCACACCGCCTTCCCAAACAACTTTGCCTGTCTCACGGTCCCTTAGAGCAACTGAATGCTCCTCAAATTCCACCCGAAAGCCAGTCTTGCATACTTTATGCACTGACAGAAGATGAAAACCTAGAGCAGGGACATAAAGAACACGGGAAGCATGCTTGCTCCCCTTGCCGTTGGGAATAATCTCCATCCGGCCCTCACTATGTATCGGAATAGTGGAGTTGTCGCCAATAAAGATGCGACCTGATTGCTGTTTCAGATCTAGAAAGAAGTCACGGGATGGAGTCATGTGCCTGGAAGCACCACCGTCGAGAATCCATTCCCGGGTATCCTTCGCGGTGAAGCCAGCTGCCTCCTCGCTGGAAGATGATGAAGCATCGGAGTCCACCATCTCTAAGTGCACAAATGCCGGAGTCTTCGCAGCTGAGGCTGATGAATCAGCACTCTTCCCTGTCCGCTTAGAACACTTCCTCCAGTAGTGGCCTTTCTCGCCACAATCATTACAAGATCTTTCGGCCTTCAGTTTCTCTCGTTCTGAATCAGGCTTCTTCTCAGAAAACTTCTCCGGTGAAGCCTTTCCTTTGCCCTTATTGTTATTCTGGCCTTTCGACCGTTGGCCAGTTAAGGCCTCCGAACCTCCGCTGTGAGGAGGGTTCGTAAAACGTTCCTCCTGGTCCAAGACCATTGGCACAAGCTCCTCCCAGGTAATGGTGCTGAGCCTGCCACTCGTAATCAACGAGGAATAGAAAGCAGAATACTGAGCAGGCAAGTGGGACAGCAAAGTGATGGCCATGTCTTCAGATGATATCTCTTTCCCAGCTTGTAGGACTTCCTGCTGAAGGGCCTGCAGCTTGTTATTGTGTTCCCGCATCGTCGAAGACTTTGCAGGGTTCATAACCCGCATCTGCACTTCCAAGGAGATCCGTTTCATGGGTGATACCGTGTTATACAAAGAAGCCAAGTGCTCCCATATGCCTCTCGCCAAGCGTCATGTGCTTCACATGATTGATCACTTGTGGTGTGCAGTTGAGGAAAATAAATAACCGGACCCTGGCGTTGACACGATCCCACATGTGTGCCTGTGCCTCGCGGTCCTTCCTCGTCGACAGTAACTCCCCTTCCTCTGCTTCCGGCCGTGGAACTCCAATGATGATAAAATCAGCAAGGTCATATGACTCCAGCACCGACTCCATCGTGACCTTCCAGATGCCGTAATTGGACCCGTCCAACTGACGATCCACTGGGAACGTGGGGAGAGTCGGAATCTTCACGTATTTCTCAGCCATCTCTAGTAAATCTGCCATCGCGGGGAAGTAACCTGAAAGGGTGGGGAGTGGGAAAAAAAAATTTGTAAAACCTACAAGTGGCTGTCCAGCCCCTTTGGCCCGCCTTTCTCTTGCACCTTCTCTTCCCATACAGTCCAAAACAGTCCACCAATCAGCAACCTAACGCTCCCCCTCTTGCTCAGAAAAACTCCCAAGATCTATCTCGAGCCTAGGGCTCTGATACCATGTCAGAATATGCTGCTGAAATGATAACCAAACTTGGGTAGACAAGAGCAAGTAGAATGCAGAAAATAGACAGCACAAGAAACATAGAGAGATAGGTGTGTAAACTCTTCTCTATACACAAGATCCCGCAGAAAACTGAATGAGGAAGTGGTGGGGGCATGGGGCCTATTTATATGCCCCTATGAGAGCAGTCGGCCAGCACTAAAGGGGCTCCACGACTGTATGAGCAGTCGGCCTGCAACAAAAAGCTCCACGACTGCATACATCCAGTCGGCCAGCAGTCCAGAAGCCCACGAATGATGTGTGGGTATTCGGCCAGCCACAGGACTGCAGACGGGACAGTCGGCCAGCCCTGAAGTGCTCCTGCTACCTCTGGCATCCCTCCCCACCACTGGAAAAAATGGGAAAAAATAGGGAAAAATACGGGGAGTGAGGAAAAATGATAAAACACCTTATAAAGGGCGGGCACACCCACAACAGAGGCCCTGGTGTATAAATATAGACAGGAGATGACTTCTAACACATGTTACCTCACTTATTGGGAAGTTGCGCATACATATTCAGGGATATCTTGATCATGAGTATTTCTTGGTTGCCCCACTTAATGGATGTGATGTATTGCTTGGCAAGCCATGGCATCATAGGCTTGTGCCCCGCAAAGAGTACAAGACAAACAAAATTTCCTTTATGCATGTTATTGATGCTGACAAGGAAGGGGATTCTATCCCAATTGTATCTCACATCCAGACTAATAAAGCAATGAAAAAGAGTCTTTCTGCGTACTTGGTTTTTGTTCGTGACAACATTGAACCAAGTCATGAAAATGTGGATGTTTTGACTCAGGATAGGCTGAATTTTCTTCATGTATACAAAGATTATTTTGCTGATGCATTGCCAGGTGAACTACCTCCTCAAAGGCCCAAGGATCATCGCATAAATCTTGTGCCAGGTAGTTCTCCACCTAACAAACCTGCATATCGTGTGAGTCTCGCACAACAAGAAGAGATTATGAAGCAGGTTAATGAGCTCTTGGAGAAAGGTTTGGTTCAGCCACGCTCCTCACCTTTTTGCTCTCCGGTGCTTCTGGTACAAAAGAAAGATGGGTCATTCCACATGTGTGGATTATAGAGCTCTAAATAAGCTCACCATCAAGAATAGATTTCCAATTCCGCGCATTGATGACATTTTGGATAAGCTTGATGGCTCGGCTTGTTTCAGCTGTATTGATTTGAAGAGTGGTTATCACCAGATACGAGTGGTGCCAGAGGATGTCCACAAAACTGCATTCAAGACAGCTTTTGGATTGTATGAGTTTTTGGTGATGCCTTTTGGTCTCACCAATGTCCCAGCCACATTCAATCGTATGATGGACAGGATATTCTGACCCCATTGAAAATTCACAGGTGTATTCTTTGATGACATCTTGGTTTTCTCCAAGAATGAGCAAGAGCATAGGATTCATTTGGCTATAGTGTTTGAAGAGTTGCGGAAGCATAAACTCTTCATTAATGCCAAGAAAAGTGAGTTCTTTCTTTCAGAGATACACTATTTGGGCCACATTGTGTCCAAGGATGGTGTAAGAATGGATCCTGCCAAGATTGAAACCATTTGAAATTAGCCAGAGTTGCAAAATGTACATGAGGTACGTAGCTTTCTGCAGTTATGTTCATATTACAGGCGATTCATAAGGCAGTTTGCTATGATTGCCACGCCTTTACATGATCTCATGAAGAAGAAAGCCACTTTTAAATGGACCTCAAAGTAACAAGATGCCTTTTTGCAACTCAAGAATGCTAACATATGTGGACGTGTCTTGATTGTTTCCGACATGCAAAAGCCATTTACGGTGGAATGTGATGCATGTGGGAATTGTATAGGGGCTGTCCTAAATCAAGAAGGTCATGGAGTTACATATGAGAGCCGTCAATTGCATGATGCTGAGCTTCATATGGACATCTATGAAAAAGAGCTCTTGGCTGTTATTCATGCGTTAAAGATATGGAAACATTATCTTCTTGGGGCTGAATTTGTAGTCAAGACAGATCATCAGAGTTTTCATTAGCTTATCACCCCCAAACGGATGGCCAAAGTGAAGGTGCAAATTTAGCCATGTTGGATTTGTTGTAGTGTTATGTGGTAGAGCAAAAGACTGCGTGGGAGAAGTATCTTCCACTTGTAGAGTTTGCTTACAACAACAAAGTTCATGCCTCCACAGGAAAGGCCCCGCTTGAGATTATTTATGGCAGAGTGGTCTTGCCACCCATCCTTCGTACAAAAGATGAGATTTTTGTAGCTGATGAGTATGTGCGTGACTTGGATGTAGCCTTTGCTCAGGTGCGGACAACCATTGCAAGGTCACAAGACAAGTATAAAAGGATTGCTGACAAGCATAGAAGGGACATGCAAGTCAAGGAAGGTGATTGGGTATTGCTGAAATTTGAGAAAGCTAGGCTTCGGAAGAGGCCAGGACGAGAGGGATCATATCCAAAGATTTCTACTCGATATTATGGACCCTTCAAAGTGGTTGACAAGATCAATGAAGTGTCCTTCAGGCTTGCTTTACCCAGCCATTCGAAGATTCACAATGCTTTTCATGTGAGTCTTTTGCGGAAGTATGTGGGGCCAGATCCAGAGGAGCCTGTCACAGAAGATCCGCCAGAAGTTGATGAGCTTGAGGAGATCCTTTAGCCAGAGCAGATTGTATTTCACAAGGAGAGAAAGTTACCACATGGGAAGCTTTCCAGGAGATACCTTGTGAAATTTAAAAATTATTTGCCAATTGATGCAAAGTGGGTAGATGAGGATTATTTTGTTGACTACCCTCAGCTTTTGTAGGCATATCTTGAGGCTTTTCAGTTGAGGACAACTGTTTAGAAGCCCGGGGGATGTCACCATTTGGTCCATCTCCATTTATGGAGCCACTTCTATGGGACTGTCACTCAATAGAGTGGCCAGATTTGTGCCATGTTCACATGGGGCCAGGCCAGTGTCCCATGTGAAAGGGCCAGTCTTTTGGTGTCACATGGACGGGAGTCAGATTAGTGCCACCCGTGTGATCAGTGCTGCGTCACATGGACGGGAACCAATTTCGTGCCACCCGTGTGTGACCTGCTTCGTGTTGTATGGATGGGAGCCTGTGGGTGCCACCCGTGTATGGCCAGGATGGCGTCTTACCTATGGGATTGTCACTCCATAGGAAGACTAGGACATATCTTTATATTTCTGTCACGCCGGTCTTGTGCCCGACAGGAACTTCTTGTACAAGTTTCATGAAAGGGAGATTTCGACCATTATATGTGCACATGCATTTATGCCTGCATGTATAAATTTGTTTTTGCATGACTTGTTTGCGTGTGTCTGCCTGTTATGCCGTGCTAGTACACTGGACGGGGATGCCCCAAGTGTATCGTGGAGTGCTGTTTGCTGACTCGACGGTGTGGTGTGTGAACAGGTGGTAAGTATTTTCATTTTGGCCCTTTTAAAAGGTAAAATCCATAAACTATGGTTGTAATATGCGGAAGCTTCGGAGAAGGATCGGTACTTCAAAACTCAGAAATCAGCACTCTTTTCGCGACGGAATTAACGCACAAACTGAAAGGAGATGTGCAAAAAAATAGAGAGAGAAGGGGGAGATGGAGAGGACACAGTATTGGGTTCCAATTACCCTCTGTAGGGCCCCCACCACGGATGGTGTATTTGCTTTATTAGAATGATGTAAATCTGAAAACAAATACAGAAAACTTGACCTTTTCTTGGCTGGAATATCCTGCCCTTGACCTTCAGTCCTTTACCCCTTTGCGTTAGCAACTTCTTGGCTGTCCTGGCCCTTGTTTGCTTGAGCACTTGGTGAATTATGAGATGCCTTCATTGTTTCTTGGCTGGAGTATTTATACTCCCCTTATCATCCAGTCGGCCAGCTTTATAAAAGCCTCACGACTAGGTCTTTAGCAATAAAATGCTTTCACATTATGCAAGCTGCTGGCCACTCTGCGCATGCCTGCTGGGACAGTGCCAGGCTGCTGGGCAGCCCTGTGCATGGGTGTGGGACTGCCCCCCTACACCTGGCCGACCTGCTGGGTAGGGTTTTTAGCCCTGTCGGCTGCCTGTCCAGAAGCACTAGGGCTGGCCGACAGCCCTTCCAGCCCATGCCATAGCTGGTGGGCACAGCCTGGGCCCTCCTGGCCCCTTGGGGGTGGTTCTACATCTCCTCCATGCCCACACTAAGGGTGCAAATCTTCGCACTGGGGTAGCCCTATGGGCTGGCCCCATCTCTATATGCAAACCTACATGCCCACAGAAGTCTGGCATCCGGTTGCAAACTAGATACACAGAACATCTGACATCATTCCAGAGGGAGACTCACAGCGCGGACTGGCACTGTTTCATGTGCAGGACAGTGCACACCTGACCTTGGACTCATGTGCAGGACAATGCACACCTGACCTCGGACGACTGAGATGGATCCCTGGCTGACTCGTCCCGGACTGGGCTCACATGGGACCAGTTCACCATCCCAGGTCCTGCACCTTCTGTATAGAAATGTGGCATCCAAGTGCGGGATGCACGTGACATCCCCTTCTGCTTAACTTGACGGAAGCTGCATAGCCTCCAAATAATCCGTCAATAATGCCGGATAGTCTTCGAAAAATTCTTTGTCGAGTTCATGAGTTCCTCGGTCTTGAAACTTCGTGAGGAACTGTCGTAGTCTTCGGCCTGAGCCATGCTTGAAACGGTGCAGAAGGATCTGTTCTGGAACCATTACTTCTGCTTCATCAATAATGTCTGGTTCCGCTTCGTCTTTGACCTCTGAAGGGGGTGGACCTGCATATGGCTTTAACCAACTGACATGAAATACATCGTGCATAGTCCAACTCGGAGGTAGCTTTAACTGCATAGACACCTCATTAATCTTTTTCTGGATGGGAAATGGTCCGAAGCTCCTGAAAGACAACTTTGGGCATCGCTTGCCCACCTGCTTCAATCTTTGCTTCATAATCCGAAGATACACCCAATCCCCTTCCGAAAACTTCATGTCCCTTCGGTCTTTATTGGCCTGTCGAGTGTAGGCCTCTTGCGCTTTAGCCAATCTGTCTTTAACGGACTCTAGGATCTCCTGGTAAGACTCCGTTACTCTGTTCGCCTCCGGTACTGAAGACGAAGTGCTGGTTAACAACGACTGGAAAGGCCTTCCAAACGCTGCCTCATATGGAGTCCTGCCAATAGCTGAAGAAAAAGAGTCATTCAAAACAGCTTGAACTAAAGGCAAAAACGATTCCCACTTACCTTGCTGATCGTGGACATAACACTTCAACACATCAAAGGCCAACTGGTTGTATATCTCTGTCTGGCCATCTGTCTGTGGGTGGAATGCACTGGAAAAATTCAACTTACTACCAAAATTATCAAACAATGCCCTCCAAAAATGACTGGTAAACTTGGCATCTCGGTCTGACACTATGGTTCTAGGAATCCGGCCAATCGGGTACCAATGCCGAATGAATAGTTGGGCAACATCCTCGGCGGTCACATTGGCCCTGCAAGGAATAAGCATAACAAATTTGCTGAACCTATCAACAATAGTTAAACACTGCGTATTACGCTTACTCGGACTGGGAGGCAGATTTGTGACAAAGTCCATCGAAATGTCCTGGAAAGGACCCTCAGGAATTGGCAAAGGCTGTAACAACCCTATCTTCTTTCCACGAGGAGCTTTCACCTTTTGACAAATGTCACAGCGTTGTACATATGTAAACACATCACGCCTCATCTTTGGCCAATAGTATTGCCGTTCTAATTTCTCCAGAGTTGAATTCATGCCCCTATGACCACCTGTAATGGCGTCATGGGCATCATGGAGAAGAGCTGCCCGGAATGATTTCATGACACATAGTCGGCCTTTGTAGAAAAGCCAACCATCGCGTATCAGAAAATGGCATGGTCCTGTGGCATCCAATGCCTGTTCCCACTGTGTACCGAATTCCTCGGAATCCGCGTACGTGTGCTTCATGTCTTCTAGTCTTGTACCATCAAGGTCAAGTCTAGTGGTCTGAATCGCAGATACTTGTCCCTTCTTGCTCAAAGCATCGGCCACTGGATTGGCCTTTCCTGGAAGGTACTCAATCATACCACCGAACTGTTGGAATATCTGACTCCAGCGGTGTTGTCGATCACTCCATTGTGCACTTGGCATCGTCTGAATCCAGCGCAATGCCTGATGGTCAGTGCGAACCTCAAAGTCACGGCCATATAGGAAATGTTTCCAATGTTTCAAGGCCTGTATAACTGCTAGGAGTTCACGATCATAGACCGAGTAGTTCTTTTCGGCGGGCAGTAACTTACGAGACATGTAAGCTACCAGATGACCATTTTGTTGCAATACACCTCCAATTGCGATGTTACTCGCATCGGTGATCACTTGAAATGGTTCGTCCCACGAGGCAAGGGCTAAACAAGGCGCTTCTGATAAAGCCACCTTGAGGTTCTGGAATGCCTCCAACGCTCGTGGAGTCATTCGAATCTTTTGCCTTCTTGTTTTCACTTCCTTTAGCAGATCGGTGAGGTCTGCCGAGAGATCAGAAAACTTGTCAATGTGGGTGGAATATGCCTGGCATATACCCACAAATGATCTAATGTCATAAGCGGTCTGAGGTACTTCCCAGTTAACAATCTCGGCCACTTTAGCCGGATCAAGTCGAATGCCTTCAGCACTAATTATATATCCCAAGTAATGTACTTGGAACAGATAAAATTCTGACTTCTTTTCATCGACATAGAGCTCGTTGCTTTCCAGCAACTTAAGGACTTTCTCCACATCAATGTCATGCTGCTCAACTGTAGCTGAAAATATGAGTATGTCGTCCAGAAATATGAACACACACTCTCCAATCAACTCCCGGAAAATACGCATCATCATGCGGTTAAATGTAGCTGGGGCGTTCGTCAATCCAAATGGCATAACCACAAATTCATAGTGGGCCCGTTCTGTACGGAAGGCTGTCTTGGGGATGTCCCCCTCTACAATCCGTACCTGGTGGTACCCACTCTTTAAATCCAGTTTGGAGAACACCTTAGCTCCATTCAGCCTCTCGAGAATATAGTCAATTCGAGGCATCGGGAATCTGCTCTTGATAGTCAGCTTGTTGAGTGCACGATAATCAACACACAACCGAGAAGATCCATCTTTCTTCTTGACAAACAAGATCGGTGCTGCAAATGGCGACACGCTGGGGCGGATGAAGCCAGCTTGCAACAATTCTTGGAGTTGGTGGTCCAACTCCGATTCCATTGCCTTAGAAAGGCGATACGGAAACTTGCTTGGGGGTTCCGAGCCTGGGAGGAGGTCAATCTTGTGATCCTCCGGTCTGGACGGGGGGAGCTGGGGAGGGAGACTGTCACCATTTGGCCACCCAAATGGTTCACTCTTGCTTTCACACTATGTACATATTGGATTGGTGTCCATGGCTTATGGAATATGCCTATGCAGGTGATTGACACGTGTCATGCTGTATAGTTGGATATGATATTCCGCTGGGACTTGATGTTATCATGCCCGGAATATCTGGAGGACTTGGCTTTCCGCTGGGACTTGTGCCTTTGTGTACATGCCCGGAAACGCCTGGAGGACTTGGCTTTCCGCTGGGACTTGTGCCTTTGTGTACATGCCCGGAAACGCCTGGAGGATTGGCTTTCCACTGGGTCTGGTATCGCATATACTTGCCTGGAAACGCCTGGTCTTATATGGTTTCATGAACGGGAATTGCTCATGCCAATGCTGCATTGCATAGCATCTTTATGTGCTTGCCTGCAAATGAAATTGCATGCTGTTTTCATGCCTGCATGACCTATGTGTAGTTCCGGGCTAGGGGACGCCCGCCCGTGAACCGTGCGTGTGAAACTGTCTGCTGACATGGTTGTGTGGCATGTGAACAGGTGGTAAGTATTACCCAATCTAGGCTCAAATAGCCCTTAGGACTTAGCCAATATTTATAAGTGAGTGCGTTCCCATTTCATTAAAGTTTGGGCGCCCAAAAGTCACTTATAAATTATGACCGCTTCCAAGTTCACACTCACTGAAGTCCCGAGGCGGACAAGACTCAATGTCCAGGACCTGATCCTCCCTTTTTACTCATAAATGGGCATCTCCCCATGTCCCTTCACCTGATTGGACCCCAATTCACTTACTTATTAAGAGAAATTCGTGTTTTCTCTTCATGAGGATTTTTGGAGGCTGAAAACTCTGTTTTTCCACCATTTCTCTCCATTTCCAAGCTCTCCATAGCCATACCCAACTTGCTAGGGTGTTTTCCAAGCTTCCAAGAGTGTTTCCAAGTGCTAATCACTCTCCTACTCACTCCCAATGACTGAAATTCAGCAAAACAGCTCTCATTTTTGCTGTAATTTCTGGTCTTTTTGCTGAAAACCCTAATTTCAGCCTTCCTTTCTCAAGTTGAACCATAGGGGAAGCTTTCCCAAGGTTCCCTTCATCCTCTTGAAGACTTTTGTCGCGAAGGATTGCGGCAAATCGAAGATATCAACACTTCTAAAGCTTCCAACGCGAAGGCTTCCGCTTGCAACAACTTCTATGAAGACTGGTAAGCTAATTGGACAATGTGTTGTCATTACTTACTCAGTAGAAGGGCAGGACTCCTTGTTTAGCCGCCCTGTGTAGTATTTCTCTTGTCCTATGTGCTCTTGAAGATGTTGCTACCTTGCTTGGTAGAACATAGAGCCAATGGTAGAGAATATGGGCACTGAAGTCGGGCCGGGCATCAAGGCAGCTCCTTGGTGATCTACATCGACATACCATTGTTTTCTAAATGCTGAATTTCATATGCATTGGCATGGAGGATTTGGCAATGGATGCCCGTGAAGCTATGTATTGAATTTCTCCAATAGTAATACAATTTACTCAAGGGAGGGGTCGGCCGTTCCGGCTCATTGTGTGCCTCTTGTCAATTCAGCAATTTACTTCTTGTATTTGAGCAAGTGTCCTTCAAATCTTAGTGTATTTAAGTGTATTGATTAGCATTGTGTTCAACCAAGTTACATTGGTATCAGAGCGTACGGTTCTCTTTCACTTCTATCGTGAGAGACGATCACCGTGAACACTAGCTATCTCTACACTTAGAACATTATGGACAGCCATACAATGAATGTTGGAGATGCTAATACAAGAGGCAGGGACAATGAAATGCATGCCTCCAATGCTTTACAGGATGAGCAAACTCATGTGGTGCACAATAGGGAACATGAATATGTGGGACAGCCATCTCGTGGCAAAGAGAAGATGCAAGAAGAAGAGTCGATAGTCTTGAGGACTGAACTTACTCGTATGCAGGCTCTTCTCCAAGCACAACAAGAAGAATTGAATCTCTATCGCCGCGAGGATCCATTGGTACATGACCGTTTGAAGACCAAGAAAGCTGAATCTTATATGGATCATGCAATGGCAATGATTGCTCAAGAGTTGCACATGCAACCAAGGGATGCAGCACGTGCATACTTGGCTCGTACCGAGGATGCCTATGCAGAAAAGGCAACCATCCCACATGTCTTGGAATCCCCACAAGTGCCTGAACAAGAAGTTATGTCTAAGAGGATGAATCTCCATGCTATGGGAGAGGAACAATCAGTGACTTCACGCCATGCAGGAATATCTCATGTAGCCCGTGAAGGATACAATGTTTATGGCAGTGGTCAAAATGTATGTCAAATGCCATTGCCGGCTGAAAATGTACATGCACAACACATGCATTATGGGCTGCAATTTTCTGTTGGTGCAGGTATTCCGCGTATCTCTCATGCCACTCATGCCTTCGAGTGTGCTCGTGAGGGAGAAGCTATGGCTGAAAATGTATCAATGCATGTTGAGGGGCCAGCCATGCCTCATGCTTACAGGGCACATGTATCTATGCCTTATGCATCACCTTTTGGTCCAAAAATGATGCCAGTCACAGGAGTTGTCCCAATGGACAAACATGGGGGAAAACATGTTGAGATGCACACACATGCATCAAAGTCTCGTGACTTCAAAGCCGGAGACAAATCTGTGAAGTTTGACACATATCATGGAGAGTATGATGCATCAAAGGCACTTGCTTTTATTGCCCAGTTTGATATTGCTTTCAGTGATGAGGATTTCACTCAGAAATCCATGATCCGGCATGTAAGCATGTTCATGAAAGGCACTGCTGCCCATTGGTGGCTCACGGAGAAGCTCTCACCGAATCCTGTTAGATCATGGGAAGAGTTCAAGGAGAGGTTCTATGCTCAATTCTTGCCTCCCAATGCATTGAATGAGATAACAATGAAGTGGGATTGGGTAAAGCACTACATTCAATAGAATGATGGATCGCATATTCCGTGGGTACAGGAAATTTACAGGTGTCTTCTTTGATGACATACTAGTCTTCTCGAAGACCGAAGAAGAGCATAAAGCTCATTTGGCTATTGTTTTTGAAGAGCTCCATAAGCATAAACTCTTCATAAATGCAAAGAAGAGTGAGTTCTTCTTGTCAGAGATACATTATCTTGGGCATATTGTGTCCAAAGATGGAGTGCGGATGGATCCTGCAAAGATTGATGCAATTCGGAATTGGCCCGAATTGAGTTCAGTGCATGAGATCCGCAGTTTTCTTGGATTATGCTCTTACTACCGCAGGTTCATTCGGCACTTTGCATGGATTGCTTCTCCTTTGCATGATTTGACAAAGAAGAAGGCCGTGTTCAAATGGACTAATGTAGAGAGAGATGCATTCCTCGCATTGAAAGATGCAACTACTCATGGTCCAGTGTTGATCGTTCCGGATTTGCAAAAGCCTTTTTGTGTGGAATGTGATGCATCTGGAAATTGCATAGGGGCTGTCCTTAATCAAGAGGGACATGCCGTGGCTTATGAGAGTCGTAGATTGCATGATGCAGAGCTATCTCTTGGCATTTATGAGAAAGAGCTCTTGGCTGTAATTCATGCACTTACTATATGGAAACATTACCTTCTTGGGGCTGATTTCACTGTGAAGACAGATCACCAGAGTTTGAGATATTTTCTTACTCAAACTAAATTGTCAGAGAAGCATATGAGGATGGCCAATTTCCTCTCTATGTTTCATTTTCAGATCTTGCACACCCCGGGAAAGAAGAATGTAGTGGCCGATGCATTGTCACGAAAGCCGTATGTAGCAGCTATCTCGGTTGCCTCTCATG
The DNA here is from genome assembly GCF_041138505.1 of Cibotium barometz. Lineage (NCBI taxonomy): Eukaryota > Viridiplantae > Streptophyta > Polypodiopsida > Cyatheales > Cibotiaceae > Cibotium > Cibotium barometz. The sequence goes on along the minus strand of NC_141072.1, from coordinate 11,100,636 downwards.
GGGACTTGTCTACCATGCGTGATTTGTATCATACGGATGCTGATTTTGCCACTATTTGGGCTGATTTGATGGCTGGTCATGCACATGCCTCATATGTGATCAAAGAGGGTTATCTCATGAAAGATAATTGCCTATGTGTAGTGTCTGACATGAGGCAAAAGGTTTTGGATGAGTGCCATGCTCCTCCATATGCTGGTCATAGAGGCATAATGCCTACTACGCACATGATTGAGCGGTATTTCTTTTGGCCAGGTATGCGGAAGGACATAGAGGCACATGTACGTGCATGTATCACCTGTCAAAAGGTCAAATTTGACAGGCAAAAGGCACCAGGTTTGCTTCAGCCATTGCCTATTCCCACGCAGCCATGGGAAAGTATTACAATGGATTTCATTATGGACTTGCCACGTACCCAACAGGGTAATGATGCAATTTGGACAATTGTGGACAGGTTTAGCAAGCAAGCTCATTTCTTGCCGGTCAAAAAGACCATCAAAGCTGAGCATATGGTTAAAATATATCTTGCACAAGTGTTCAAACATCATGGAATGCCGAAGTCCATTGTGGGGGATAGAGATCCCAGGACTACAAGTCTCTTTTGGCGGGCATTATTTGATAATATGGACACCAAATTGGACTTCTCATCAGCTTATCACCCTCAAACGGATGGGCAAAGTGAGGCTGCAAATTCAGCCGTGTTGGATCTCTTGAAATGTTATGTGGCGGATCAGAAGTCTTCTTGGGAGAAGTACTTACCGCTTGTGGAATTTGCATACAACAACACGGTGCATGCATCTACGGGAAAGGCCCCGTTTGAGATTGTTTATGGTAAGGTGGTTTTGCCACCCATCCTTCGCACAAAGGATGAGATATTTGCAGCTGATGAGTATGTAAGAGACTTGGATATTGCTTTTGCTCAAGTGCGGACAGCCATTGCAAGGTCACAAGACAAGCATAAAAAGGCTGCCGACAAGCATAGAAGGCAATTGGATGTTAAAGAGAATGATTGGGTATTGCTGAAATTTGAGAAAGCAAGACTTGCAAAGAGGCCTGGCAAAGAGGGTGCATATCCTAAGCTTGCAACCAGGTACTATGGACCTTTTCGAGTGATCGAGAAGATCAATGAAGTGGCTTTCAGATTGGCATTACCTAGTCATTGGCACATACACAATGCTTTTCATGTGAGTCTCCTTCGCAAGTATGTAGGGCCGGAGCCCAGTGAAATGGTCATTGAGGATCCACCAGAAGTGGATGAGCTTGAAGAGATCTTGCAGCCAGAGCAGATTGTGTATCACAAGGAACGCAAGCTTGCTGCAGGCAAAGTTGTGAGGCGTTACCTTGTGAAGTTTAAGAACTATCTTCCCATTGATGCTAAATGGGTAGATGAAGAGTTCTTCAAAGATTGCCCGCATGTGCTTCAGACATATTTGGATGCATTTCAGTTGCGGACAACTGTTTAGAAGCGGGGGGGAATGTCACCATTTGGCCACCCAAATGGTTCACTCTTGCTTTCACACTATGTACATATTGGATTGGTGTCCATGGCTTATGGAATATGCCTATGCAGGTGATTGACACGTGTCATGCTGTATAGTTGGATATGATATTCCGCTGGGACTTGATGTTATCATGCCCGGAATATCTGGAGGACTTGGCTTTCCGCTGGGACTTGTGCCTTTGTGTACATGCCCGGAAACGCCTGGAGGACTTGGCTTTCCGCTGGGACTTGTGCCTTTGTGTACATGCCCGGAAACGCCTGGAGGATTGGCTTTCCACTGGGTCTGGTATCGCATATACTTGCCTGGAAACGCCTGGTCTTATATGGTTTCATGAACGGGAATTGCTCATGCCAATGCTGCATTGCATAGCATCTTTATGTGCTTGCCTGCAAATGAAATTGCATGCTGTTTTCATGCCTGCATGACCTATGTGTAGTTCCGGGCTAGGGGACGCCCGCCCGTGAACCGTGCGTGTGAAACTGTCTGCTGACATGGTTGTGTGGCATGTGAACAGGTGGTAAGTATTACCCAATCTAGGCTCAAATAGCCCTTAGGACTTAGCCAATATTTATAAGTGAGTGCGTTCCCATTTCATTAAAGTTTGGGCGCCCAAAAGTCACTTATAAATTATGACCGCTTCCAAGTTCACACTCACTGAAGTCCCGAGGCGGACAAGACTCAATGTCCAGGACCTGATCCTCCCTTTTTACTCATAAATGGGCATCTCCCCATGTCCCTTCACCTGATTGGACCCCAATTCACTTACTTATTAAGAGAAATTCGTGTTTTCTCTTCATGAGGATTTTTGGAGGCTGAAAACTCTGTTTTTCCACCATTTCTCTCCATTTCCAAGCTTTCCATAGCCATACCCAACTTGCTAGGGTGTTTTCCAAGCTTCCAAGAGTGTTTCCAAGTGCTAATCACTCTCCTACTCACTCCCAATGACTGAAATTCAGCAAAACAGCTCTCATTTTTGCTGTAATTTCTGGTCTTTTTGCTGAAAACCCTAATTTCAGCCTTCCTTTCTCAAGTTGAACCATAGGGGAAGCTTTCCCAAGGTTCCCTTCATCCTCTTGAAGACTTTTGTCGCGAAGGATTGCGGCAAATCGAAGATATCAACACTTCTAAAGCTTCCAACGCGAAGGCTTCCGCTTGCAACAACTTCTATGAAGACTGGTAAGCTAATTGGACAATGTGTTGTCATTACTTACTCAGTAGAAGGGCAGGACTCCTTGTTTAGCCGCCCTGTGTAGTATTTCTCTTGTCCTATGTGCTCTTGAAGATGTTGCTACCTTGCTTGGTAGAACATAGAGCCAATGGTAGAGAATATGGGCACTGAAGTCGGGCCGGGCATCAAGGCAGCTCCTTGGTGATCTACATCGACATACCATTGTTTTCTAAATGCTGAATTTCATATGCATTGGCATGGAGGATTTGGCAATGGATGCCCGTGAAGCTATGTATTGAATTTCTCCAATAGTAATACAATTTACTCAAGGGAGGGGTCGGCCGTTCCGGCTCATTGTGTGCCTCTTGTCAATTCAGCAATTTACTTCTTGTATTTGAGCAAGTGTCCTTCAAATCTTAGTGTATTTAAGTGTATTGATTAGCATTGTGTTCAACCAAGTTACAGAGACTGTCCCGAAGAAAAATCTTCTGGAACTTTTCATGGAGAACCGAGTACTTCTCGGAAGCACTGGCCACCGTCTGGGCTGTCTGGATGTAAATCATCGCACATTGTGCGCCTTTCCTGACTGCTCGCTTATGAGCGGAGAGTTTGGAATACCTGGCTCACACTTAATGGTCACCGGGGTGTTTGACACATTCCGATCGATCTGGAACGTGTGCTTGTCCCACTTGACATCAGGAAGAAACTTGTGAAACCACTGGATACCCAAAATTATGTCTGCCCCTCCTACAAGAGGGGCAACCATAAAGTCACGCACAAACTCTATGCCCTGAATCACTAACTTAGCACCTAGAGCTTCATACTTGACGCTCGTTGTCATACCTGTGCTAAAACCCTCAACCTGTTTGTCCACTGGAATCAGCTCGAACTGGGCACGCCTAGCGGCCTGTTCTGTGACCACATCCTCCGTGTTGCCGCTGTCAAACAAGACGACTCTCTGGCCACCTATGTAGCCAAAGGACGTGAGCAATTCGTTGCGCTCATACTCCTGGTCATGGGCGCCCTTCTGCTTATCTTCGAGCTCCCGGCTAATAATTGCTCCAACTGAAGCACCGGGGGTTGAAGAACTAGGGATAGCCGCTGGGGTCTGTGTGGGAGCCGTGCTCACCACGGAAGCTGTGGAGGCGGCGGCGGCCTTTGGAGGCTTCTTCGGACAATCCCAAGAAGTATGTCCTTTTGTGTGACAAAAGAAACATCTACCCTCCTTCTTGTACTGAGAAAGCTCCTCAGCACTCAACTTACCACCTGTCTTGCCTGCCTCCGCTTTCTGGTCTGGAGTAAACTTAGACGCATTGTTCGAGTTCTTGGAGCCAGAGGCTCCCGGGCTCTGTCCTGGGGAAGACCCTGTCTGGTTCTGGCTTTTGCCCCCCGAGGCGTTAGCCTTGGGAGAAGCCGGCTGGGAAGTCTTGGGCTTGCCACCATTGTGTTTCATTTCTGCACTCTGCGCAAGCGAGAGTGCGTCCTCAAAGGTGGCTGGCCTAAACATACGCACCTCCCATTGGATTTGCGTGTCTAGGCCATACAAAAATTGCCCTTTCTTGTCCGAATCAGATAAGCCTAATTGTAGACACAAGGTCGAAATTTTATTGGCAAACTGAAGGACTGGTTGCGCATTCTGACGCGCTCCCCTGAACTCGTCTTCGAGTCGCTCAAGGTAGTGGGGCGGTAGAAACCGTTGCTTAAGGTCGCGGACGAACTCGTCCCACACATAAGCTGCCATACCTGCTTTGGTGTGGGCATGAGCCCACTGAGTCCACCAAGGAATGGCCTCACCTTCCAAGTACCAACTAGCTAAGATCACTTTGTTAGTATCTGTTTTCCTAACTGCGGCTAAGCTTCAAATTGATGTAACCATGAATAAAGAGTAGTGGGATCGAGTTTACCATTATACTTACTGAAATTCATTTTCTCGGGAAAATGATTCGAGGGCGCCGCCGGTGTCAATCTGGCGTCCAAAGCTCTGAGGTAACGCTCGTGTTCCACTCGTCGCATGGCGTCGTCTTCTCGTTGTCGAATCTCCAATGCACGCATCTGCATCTCAAGCAAGGAGCTTGGCTGCGGCTGTGACCCCGCGAGAGGGTCCCTGTGATGAGGATCCGATATCTGGGATACGGAAGGAGAGGGAGGAGGAGATGGAAAACGCGACGCTGGAGAGCGAAAACGCTCCTCCAGAGCCAAAATCCGCGCCTTCTGCTCATCCAACTTGGTTGTCTGGTCTGCGATTGCTCGCATCATCTGCTGGAACATGTCTGTGACACTCAAGCCGGGTGCCCTAGCTGGGCTGCCTGGTGCACTCTGGTCCCATGGTTCTGGTTCTCTCTCGTCGCCGAAACTCGCCATAGCGGGAAAATGCAATTCCTTTCCGGAATGCAATCTGACCATCCACTATCTGTGTGGGAGACTTCCGGAGGCTAAAAACCAACCGTCCTTCGAGGGACAGGAGTCACTCCGAAAGGGGTAGTCCACCGGCGTCTAAAAACAAACCACACGAGCGAAAAAATTTTCTGGTTTTCTTTGCTGAATCTTTGTCCTTGAAGTGAGCTCTGATACCACTGTAATATGCGGAAGCTTCGGAGAAGGATCGGTACTTCAAAACTCAGAAATCAGCACTCTTTTCGCGACGGAATTAACGCACAAACTGAAAGGAGATGTGCAGAAAAATAGAGAGAGAAGGGGGAGATGGAGAGGACACAGTATTGGGTCCCAATTACCCTCTGTAGGGCCCCCACCACGGATGGTGTATTTGCTTTATTAGAATGATGTAAATCTGAAAACAAATACAGAAAACTTGACCTTTTCTTGGCTGGAATATCCTGCCCTTGACCTTCAGTCCTTCACCCCTTTGCGTTAGCAACTTCTTGGCTGTCCTGGCCCTTGTTTGCTTGAGCACTTGGTGAATTATGAGATGCCTTCATTGTTTCTTGGCTGGAGTATTTATACTCCCCTTATCATCCAGTCGGCCAGCTTTATAAAAGCCTCACGACTAGGTCTTTAGCAATAAAATGCTTTCACATTATGCAAGCTGCTGGCCACTCTGCGCATGCCTGCTGGGACAGTGCCAGGCTGCTGGGCAGCCCTGTGCATGGGTGTGGGACTGCCCCCCTACACCTGGCCGACCTGCTGGGTAGGGTTTTTAGCCCTGTCGGCTGCCTGTCCAGAAGCACTAGGGCTGGCCGACAGCCCTTCCAGCCCATGCCATAGCTGGTGGGCACAGCCTGGGCCCTCCTGGCCCCTTGGGGGTGGTTCTACATCTCCTCCATGCCCACACTAAGGGTGCAAATCTTCGCACTGGGGTAGCCCTATGGGCTGGCCCCATCTCTATATGCAAACCTACATGCCCACAGAAGTCTGGCATCCGGTTGCAAACTAGATACACAGAACATCTGACATCATTCCAGAGGGAGACTCACAGCGCGGACTGGCACTGTTTCATGTGCAGGACAGTGCACACTTGACCTTGGACTCATGTGCAGGACAATGCACACCTGACCTCGGACGACTGAGATGGATCCCTGGCTGACTCGTCCCGGACTGGGCTCACATGGGACCAGTTCACCATCCCAGGTCCTGCACCTTCTGTACAGAAATGTCTACGTGGCATCCAAGTGCGGGATGCACGTGACAATGGTAAACCTTAATATTTATAAGGTAATGTGTTCACACCCATTTTAAAAAGGGGCTGGACATTTGCTTTTGAGGGTGCCCAAAGTATTAAATTGATTTTAAGGTTTTATAACCGTTGAAAAAAGGCTTTGAATGGAACATCTTTAGTAATTTCCCACGTGTGTGGTTGGTGGGTTCTCTTCTCTCCATTGCCTGCTGGCTGCCCTCTTGCTTTGATCGCCTGGTTCTCTTCCTCCTCCTTGGTACACGCCGGCTGCCCCTATGGTACCTACAGCACTTGCAAACTGAACTGGCTGCCCTATTGTACCTGCAAACTGAACCGGCTGCCCTATTGTACCTGCCAACTGAACCTGCTGCCTCTATTGTACTTGCAGCTGTACTTGTCTGCAGGGCAGCACCCGCCTGTTGTACCTGCATCTGTACCTGCCTGCAGGGCTGCATAGACCTGTACCAGCAGTACCCGTCTACTGGATCTGCTGTACTGACTGTACCAGTAGTACCCATTGTACTTGCTGACTGTACAGTACCTGCTGCCTAACATCAATTGTACCTGCTGCCCATACAAATTCAGTTTTAGTCTTGCTGCTCCTCGCTTGTGTACACTTGGTGATGTTGATCTACTTGCATATGGTGATGCAAATGGGGGGGGGGGGGGGGGGGGGCCCTTCCGGCCCCAGTGCTGGTGCCATTTGTATTTTCAGTATTTCCGGTATTTTTGTTGCTGATGTTGTTTCCATTGTTTAATATCAGTCAAGTTAAGTGTTCTAAATATGTGTATATTGTCTTCCGATATGTAGGTCTCCTGTTGGGAGCGGTCACAACAGTGAATGTTGGAGATGCTAACACAAGAGCTGGGGACAATGAAATGCATGCTTCCAATGCTTTACAGCCATACAGTGAATGTTGGAGATGCTAACACAAGAGTTGGGGACAGTGAGTGAATATGTACAAGAGGTCCTCTGATGTGAGGAGACTTTGTGAAGAAGAAGACCGGTGCACAAGTAAAGACGATGTTGGAGCTGAAGCACGGTCGGTGACGAAGGCTCGCGCGATGTGAGGCAAAGGCACTTTGAGAGGTGTTCGGTGTCGAAGGCTTGCATCGGTGGATGCAGAGGCACTCCGAGGTGGTAGTGGGCAGCGGAAGGTGAAGTGGTGCAGGCTCTAGTGACAAGGGTGTTGTGGTACCTGAGGGGTGATGAAGAGCAGAGAGGAGGGTTGTCCCGAGGGCCGAGTGGTGCAGGCTCTGGTGACGAGGATGCTGCAATACGTGAGTGGTAGTGAGGAGCTGAGAGGGTTGCCGTCCCGAGTGGTGCAAGTGGTGCAAGCTCTGTTGACAAGGGTACTGCAATACCTGAGGGGTGGAGAGGAGCACAGAGGGCTGTTGCCCCGATGCTCAACGGGATGGAGTCATGTGCCTGGAAGCACCACTGTCAAGAATCCACTCCCGGGTATCCTTCGCGGTGAAGCCAACTGCCTCCTCGCTCGAAGACGATGAAGCATCGGAGTCCATCACCTCTAAGTGCACAAATGCAGGAGTCTTTGCAGCTGAGGCTGAAGAATCAGCACTCTTCCCAGTCCGCTTAGGACACTTTCTCCAATAGTGGCCTTTCTCGCCACAATCATTGCAGGATCGTTCGGCCTTTAGCTTCTCGCGTTCTGAGTTGGGCTTCTTCTTAGAAGACTTCTCCGGTGAAGCCTTCCCTTTGCCCTTGTTGTTATTCCGGCCTTTCGACCGTTGGCCAGTTAAGGCCTCCGAACCTCCGCTGTGAGGAGGGTTCCTGAAACGTTCCTCCTGGTCCAAGACCATTGGCACAAGCTTCTACCAGGTAATGGTGTTGAGCCTGCCACTCGTAAATCAAAGAGGAGTAGAAAGCAGAATACTGAGCAGGCAAGTGGGACAGCAAAGTAATGGCCATGTCTTCAGATGATATCTCCTTCCCAGCCTGGAGGACTTCCTACTGCTTGTTAATGTGCTGCCGCATCGTCGATGACTTTGCAGGGTTCATAACCCGCATCTGCACTTCCAAGGAGATCCTCTTCATGGGTGATACCCTGTTATAAAGAGAAGCCAAGTGCTGCCATATGCCTTTGGCCAGCGTCATGTGCTTTACGTGATTGATCACTTGTGGTGTGCAATTGAGGAAAATAAATGACCGGACCGTGGCGTTGACACGATCCCACATCTGTGCCTGTGCCTCTCGGTCCTTCTTCATCGACAGTAACTCCCCTTCCTCTGCTTCCGGCCGTGGAACCCCGATGTCGATGAAATCAGCAAGGTCATACGACTCCAGCACAGACTCCATCATAACCTTCCAGATGCCGTAATTGTTCCCGTCCAACTGACGGTCCACTGGGAACATGGGGAGAGTCGGGATCTTCACGTGCTTCTCAGCCATCTCTAACAAATCTGCCATCGCAGGGATGTAACTGAAAAAGGGTGGGTGGGTGAGGGGGAAAAAAAAACTAAACTAAACCTGCAAGTGGCTGTCCAGCACCTTAGCCCGCCTTCCTCTTGCAACTTCTCTTCCCGAATAGTCCAAAACAGTCCACCAATCAGCAACTTAACTATCCCCCTCTTGCTCAGAAAACTCCCAAGATCTATCAAGAGCCTAGGGCTCTGATACCATGTCAAAATACGCAGCGGAAATGATAACCAAACTTGAGACCACAAGAGCAAGTAAAGTGCAGAAAATAGACAGCACAAGAAAGACAGAGAGATAGGCGTGTAAACTCTTCTCTATACACAAGATCCCGAGAAAAACTGAATGAGTACAAAGTGGGGATCATGGGGCCTATTTATATGGCCCCATCGATGCAGTCGGCTAGCGCATGAAGTGCCACCAGCCCTCCACGACTGGGCAAAGCCAGTCGGCCAGCAGAAAAACACCACGACCTCCTCTGATGATCAAGTCGGTCAGCATCAGAGGCTCTTGCCAGCATGTGGCATCCACCCACTCCAAGGAAAAATGGGAAAAAAATACGGGGAGCGAGGAAAAATGATAAAACACCTATACAGGGCGAGCACACCCACAACAGAGGCCCTGGTGTCTGATTAAGACAGGAGATGACTTCTAACAGAGGAATGTTGAGAGGCGGATAGTTCAAAGTTGATGAACGCAGAAGTCCAATGTCAAAAGAAAGCTGAATGATTGAAGAGCCGCAACAAGAGTAGAACCAACTGAAAACCTCTGTTGAAAGCTGAGTGAAGAGCTAGTGCAAGGTTGAGCCTTGAATGTATGGTAGTATTAACAAAAATAAGGCCAATGTACAAAAGAAGCAAAACCCTAGATCTAATTGAAAGTGCACAGAGTAAGATTTTATCCAGAACGAGCGGCGGCACCAATGAGATGAAGATTAGCAAGAGTGACAATAGAACAACAAGCCTTTGATACCGATGTTGGATGTGAAAGAAGATGCTCTGCATAGACTCACAAACAAAACATGCACACGAGCTCAAAGAGTGATAGAGCGATGACAATAGCTAGAATGTACTCAAAATAAGATAATGAGTGAGTTGAGTACAACTCTAGTAGCCCTAGCACTAGGGTTGACGTGGCTGATAACACACTAAGGGTGTGTTCTCATGGGGAAAAAACCCATGCCAGCCCAGGGTAAAAAGTGCCCGTGATCAGCTTAGTTCACATCTGAACTTCTTGGAGGCAGAACTTTGAGGACCTTATACTCCTTACGGGAGATGCCGGATTATCCATATACAAATGCCATAACACAGCCCAACACGAGGCAACCATAAAATTCAGCTGGTACACAGGCTCTAGAAATGCCAAGCCAACAATATAATCCATATACCTCCGTGTGGGTATTGATTCTTCCCCAAAAACCATGGGTCTTCAAGCAATAGAGCTGGACCGCTGGTTCAGCTCTCCATTGAGCCGGTAAAGCAATAACTTGGGCTGGCAAGTATAGTGGTTGGTACAACAGGTACAATGGTGTCAGAATATGCAGTGGAAATGATAACCAAACTTGGGTAGACAAGAGCAAGTAGACTGCAGAAAATAAACATCACAAGAAACACAGAGAGATAGGTGTGTAAACTCTTCTCTATACACAAGATCCCGGAAAAACTGAATGAGAAAGTGGTGGGGGCTGAGGGGCTATATATACATCCCATAGAGGGCAGTCGGCCAGCAGTAAGAGTGCCCACGACTGGAGAAAAAATCCCACGACTGCATAAATGCAGTCGGCCAGCATACAGATGCCCACGATTGATCAAAACCAGTCGGCCAGCAGCCCTGAAGTCCACGACTGATGAACATCCAGTCGGCCAGCACTGGGGTGCTCCTGGCATCATCTGGCAGCCCTCCTACCACTAGGAAAAATGGGAAAAAATAGGGAAAAAATACGGGGAGTGTGGAAAAATGATAAAACACCTCATAAGGGCGGGCACACCCACAACAAAGGCCTTGGTGTATACAAATAGACAGGAGATGACTTCTAACACCCCCTCTCAGCTCCTAGCTGTGAAACCAACCCAAGGGAGCTGGAGTGCCGCCTGAGCGTAGCCTGAGGTAGAGACTTCGTGAAGAGGTCCGCCGCATTGTTCTCCGTCGAACAATAAAGTAGCAAGATGTCACCAGCCAAGATCTTCTCACGTACAAAGTGATACTGTATCTCTATATGCTTGGTCCGGGCATGGAAAACCGGGTTCCGAGCAATAGCTATACAACTCTGGTTATCGCACTGGATGACTGTGGGCTCCCTCTGTGGAAACCCAATCTCGCCTAGCAGCCTCCGCAGCCATACAACCTCACAAGTAGCACCACAAGCAGCCCGATACTCTGCCTCTGTCGAAGAAAGGGCAATAGTTGGCTGCCTCTTGCTGCTCCAAGAAACTGCTCCTGAGCCGAGGGTAAAACTGTATCCTGAAGTACATCTCCTCGTGTCTGGATCTCCTCCCCAATCTGAGTCACTCCAACCTTGGAGCTTGACTCCATTCCCTCCTGTGTAAAAGAGTCCCAGATCCTTCATACTCTGCAGATACCGCAAGATCCGCAATCCTGCGTCCCAATGAGTCTTCAATGGCGTCTGCATAAAAGAGCTCAACAGCCCCACAGAGAAGCTCAAGTCCAATCTGGTGTTCAGCAACCAGATCAATGAACCAACCAACTTCCGGTACTGCGAGGCATCAACTGGCTCACAAGGATCTGTAACGGTTAACTTTGTGTTCGGGTCCATCGGCGAAGTAATAGGCTTGCAGTTCTCCATCCCAAAGGCCTCAAGCAACTCATGAACATATCGCTACTGAGAGACGAAAAACCCCCTCTGGGTCTACCAGATCTCCAATCCCAAGAAGAAGTGGAGTAAGCCTAAGTCGGTCATCTCAAACTCCTTTGACAAGGCAGCCTTCGTCGCTCCAATGTGCTCCACATGACCGCCGGTGAGAATGAGATCATCCACATAAAGGATGATAAGTGTGACCATGCCGCGTTCCCGAAAGAGATACAGGTTCGGATCTGCAACCGATCTCTGAAATCCAGTCTGAATAAAGAAGGAATCAATCTTCTGATTCCAAGCCCTGGGAGCCTGCTTAAGACCATACAAGGCCTTACGTAACCTGTAAACCATCCCTTCCGATCTTGGAACAATAAAGCGTGGAGACTGCTCAATGTACACCTCCTCCTGCAGGTCACCATTAAGGAACGCAGATTTTACATCCATTTGGTACACGAGCCATCTCTGAGAAGAAGCAAGGGCAAGAACGGTCCGAATCGTGGTCATCCGCGCTGTCGGTGCAAAGGTATCCTCGTAGTCGATGCCTGGCCGCTGAGCATAACCTTTAGCCACAAGCCTGGCTTTGTGTTTGTCCACCGACCCATCAGACGCGTATTTGGTCTTAAAGACCCATTTGACACCAATGACTGACCGCTTTGACGGCCTCGGTACCAACTCCCAAGTGTTGTTCTTCTCGATGGCATCAAGTTCCACCTGCATGGCTTTCCTCCAAGTATCCCGTGAAAGGGCTTCCTTTACGGAAGTGGGCTCTTTGTCGCGCATGATACGAGACATCAAAGCATAGTTCACCTGAAGAAGCTCCGCCGTGTTGCTTTTATCTCGGACTCGATGTGATCTATGAGGGCCGTCCTCTGTGGTCCACTTGGAGGGTAGCTCCGTGACACCCGACTCCCGAAGGGTGTCTAACAACCACCTAGGTACTCGAACAGATCGTGGGGCCTCCTGTGATCGCGGGGGCTCAACTCCAGCTGCGGGCTCAACCTCTTGTGATGACTGAGGTGGATCAACTGGAGTGATAGACTGGGAATCATCATCAGACTCCTTTGGATCTCCAAGAAGTGGCGGCCCCTCGACAATGGATGCTGGAACATGCTCGTGAAAGACCACATCCCGGCTGACAACAATCTCGTTCCTCTCTGGATCATACAACCTGTATCCCTTGGAAAGAGAGTTATACCCCACAAATACCAGCTTGCGAGACTTGGAGTCAAGCTTCCCCCTCTGCTTCTTCGGAACATGTACATACGCGTCACTCCCAAAGACACGGAAGTGCGAGACATCGGGTTTCCTGCCAAAATATGCCTCAAATGGAGTCATATGGGGTACAGAAGTCGTCGGAGAGCGGTTAATGGTATGGATAGCGGTTGCCATAGCCTCACCTCAAAGTGGACGAGGAAGATCATGATGCTCCGCATGGTCCTCGCCATCTCCACCACAGTCCTGTTCTTACGTTCAACAACTCCATTCTCCGAAGGCGATCCAGTATTGGCCAATTCCCTTTTGATGCCATGGTCTGCACAAAACCTAAAAAATACAGTCGAGGAGAATTCACCTCCTTTATCAGCCTTGAGAGTCTTAACTTGATATCCAGACTCTTTCTCCACCATCACGTGCCAATCCTTGAACCGAGCAAAAGCCTGGTCCTTCTGGGAAAGAAAGTAGATCCACGTGAATCTGGTACAATCATCAACAAGCAGCATGAAGTAGAGAGATCCTCCCAAGGATGGAATCTGCTGTGGTCCACACAAGTCAGTGTGAATCAACTCCAATGGTTTCGAAGCCCGCCTGGAAGCCTGCTTCGGAAAGGATTCCCTGTGCTGCTTACCACGTATGCAAGAACTGCAGCGTCCTTGCCTACTACCAACATCTGGCAAGCCAACCACCATCTGGTCCCGGAAGGCGCGCCACAAAGCATCCACATTTAAGTGGCCAAAACGAAAGTGCCACAAATCTCCGACCTGAGAGCCTGTCAGTGAGGAGAGTGCAGAGAGTTTGTAGATGCCATTCTCCACACCGCCTTCCCAAACAACTTTGCCTGTCTCACGGTCCCTTAGAGCAACTGAATGCTCCTCAAATTCCACCCGAAACCCAGTCTTGCATACCTCATGCACTGACAGAAGATGAAAACCTAGAGCAGGGACATAAAGAACACGGGAAGCATGCTTGCCCCCCTTGCCGTCGGGAATAATCTCCATCCGGCCCTCACTATGTATCGGAATAGTGGAGTTATCGCCATTAAAGATACGACCTGACTGCCGTTTCAGATCCAGAAAGAAGTCACGAGATGGAGTCATGTGCCTAGAAGCACCACTATCGAGAATCCATTCCCGGGTATCCTTCACGGTGAAGCCAACTGCGTCCTCGTTCGAAGATGATGAAGCATCGGAGTCCACCATCTCTAAGTGCACAAATGCCGGAGTCTTCGCAGCTGAGGTTGAGGAATCAGCACTCTTCCCTGTCCGCTTAGGGCACTTCCTCTAGTAGTGGCCTTTCTCGCCACAATCATTACAAGATCTTTCGGCCTTCAGCTTCTCTCGTTCTGGATCAGGCTTCTTCTCAGAAGACTTCTCCGGTGAAGCCTTCCCTTTGCCCTTGTTGGTATTACGGCCTTTCGACCGTTGGCCAGTTAAGGCCTCCGAACCTCCGCCGTGAGGAGGGTTCGTGAAACGTTCCTCCTGGTCCAAGACCATTGGCACAAGCTCCTCCCAAGTAATGGTGCTGAGCCTGCCACTCGTGATCAACGAGGAATAGAAAGCAGAATACTGACCAGGCAAGTGGGAAAGTAACGTGATGGCCATATCTTCGGATGATATCTCTTTCCCAGCTTGTAGGACTTCCTGCTGAAGGGCCTGCAGCTTGTTGATGTGTTCCGGCATCGTCGAAGACTTTGCAGGGTTCATAACCCGCATCTGCACTTCCAAGGATATCCTCTTCATGGGTGACACCCTGTTATACAAAGAAGCCAAGTGCTCCCATATGCCTCTCGCCAGCGTCATGTGCTTCACATGATTGATCACTTGTGGTGTGCAATTGAGGAAAATAAATGACCGGACCCTGGCGTTGACACGATCCCACATGTGTGCCTGTGCCTCTCGGTCCTTTCTCGTTGATAATAACTCCCCTTCCTCAGCTTCCGGCCGTGGCACCCCGATGATAATAAAATCAGCAAGGTCATATGACTCCAGAACTGACTCCATCATGAGCTTCCAGATGCCGTAATTGGACCCGTCCAATTGACGATCCACTGGGAACGTGGGGAGAGTCGGAATCTTCACGTGCTTCTCAGCCATCTCTAGTAAATCTGCCATCGCAGAGAGTAACCTGAAAGGGTGGGTGGGTGGGAAAAAAAATCTGCAAATCTGCAAGTGGCTGTCCAGCACCTTTGCCCGCCTTCCTCTTGCACCTTCTCTTCTCGTTCAGCCCGAAACAGTCCACCAATCAGCAACCTGTTGCTCCCCCTCTTGCTCTGAAAAAACGCCCAAGATCTCCTAGAGCCTAGGGCTCTGATATTATGTCAGAATATGTAGCGGAAATGATAACCAAACTTGGGTAGACAAGAGCAAGTAGACTGCAGAAAATAAACATCACAAGAAACACAGAGAGATAGGTGTGTAAACTCTTGAGATAGGCAACCCGTGCCTCATTCCTTGTTCAATACATGCTATCTAGTGTGTCCCATGCTTGTTTTGTTGATCTACATGACCATATATGAGGTATGATAGATCTTTTCAATGATAAGGCAATCAATGACATAGCCTATGCATCACGAGAATCCCACCTCCTTTGCTCCTATGTAGGGGAAGGAGGATCTGCAAATTGTACATCTGCAACCCTTTGTTCAGCTGTTCTCTGAGGTGTAGCTAGCGGAAGTGTCGGTGGGCGTGTGTCATCACCGGACACGATATCCCAAAGCCATTTGGCTACCAACACATTATGAATCATAAAATGTAGTTGGTTCCCCAACTTATCCTCTTGGGTTAGCACACCAATTTCCAAATACATCCTGTGCTTGTGCCACACTGCTCATCATTGATGCAAATAGCCCATTGCTCCACTGCAAACAAAAGTGCTAGAGTAAGAATCTCCAACACGGATTTGTGTGCTGGCAAGAGTACTAAACTTTTAGTACAAAAGCTCAAATGCACTATATCAAAAATATACCAGATGATTTACAAGAGCACTCTTTTTGTCGATGCACCATGACCTGCAATCCACCTCTATGTAGTGCCCATGAGCTACCTATAAGGTGCCGTACTCTCTGACTGCGCTTGCAGCGCCAAACTCCGCCTGTGCTGCTTGTGTCAGAATACGCAGCGGAGATGATGACCAGATCTGGGAACATGAGAGCAAAAACGCATGCAGAAAAATTACAGCATAAGAGAGAGAGAAAGAAAGAAAGAAAGAAAGATTTTATTAACGTCTTCCAAAAGACCGAACTCGGCCTATGAGACAAATCGGAGTACATGTATGGGGTATCCTCTGCCATCCCCTACACACCCAGATTCAGCTTTTTTATTCAGTACAATGAGTGGTATGGGGGTGGGGGCCTATTTATATGCCCCCATAGCAGCAGTCGGCCTGCTGTAGGCAGCCGACTGGCCCTGAAAACTCCACGACCAGCATCACATCCAGTCGGCCAAATCATCAGCAGTCGGCCAGCTCTGGCATGGAGTCGTGGACCAGTTCAGCAGTCGGCCAGCAAATGGGCTGCCTCCCAAGCCACAAAAAAATGGAAAAAATAAGGGAAAAAATACGGAGAGTGGGGAAAAATGATAAAACACCTCATAAGGGCGGGCACACCCACAACAAAGGCCCTAGTGTATAAATCTAGACAGGAGATGACTTCTAACACCCCCTCTCAGCTCCTGGCTGTGAAACCAACAACAGGGAGCTGGGGTGCCGCCTGAGCAAATCCTGAGAGAGCGACTTCGTGAAGAGGTCCACCGTACTGTCCTCCGTCGAACATAACTCTAGCAAGATGTCATTAGCAACGATCTGTTCATGAACAAAGTGCCTTTGGATGACCATGGGTTCCTCCAGTGGAAGCCCAAACCTGCAATGCAACCTCTGCATCCTCACGACCTCACAAGCAGCATCACAAGCAGCCCGGTACTCTGCCTCTGTGCTCGACAAGGCAAAAGATGACTGCTTCTTACTGCTCCATAAAACTGCTCCTGGGCCTGAAGTAGATCTCCTCGTGTCCGGATCTCCTCCCCTAGCCAAGTCACTCCAACCGTGGAGTCGGACTCCATCCAACAATCCCCCTCCTGTGTACAAAAGTCCCTGATCCTTCGCATGCCGCAGAAACGACAGGAAACGCAATCCTGCCTCCCAAAGAGTCATCCGCAACCATGAGCTCAACTGCCTCATCAGGAAGCCCCCGTCCAATCTGGTGTCCATCAACCAGATCAATGAACCATACAGCTTCTGAGTCACAGAGACATCACACTGCTCACAAGGATCAACACCTGTTATGGTGCACAAACAAGTCCTGGAAACCTGATGAAACCTGTCAACCACCTCTGCCTGGCTTTCCGAAAGGTCCCCGTGGAAAGAACATCCTCATCTACTGGAGGTTCTTTGTCCCGAACACGACGAGACATCAGAGCATAAGTGACCTGTTGAGTTTCCTCTGACTCACGAACACAAGAACCACCAACATCAGTACTGGAAAGTTCCTGCCACCTGCTGCCATCTACTGGCAACCTATCCACCATCTGGTCCCGGAAAGCCTGTACCTGCAGCGTATCCACACTTAAGTGGCCATTACCAGACTGCCACTCATCACAAACCTGAGGACCTGGGAGAGAGAGTGCTGAAAGCTTGTAAACTCCATTCTCCACTCCACGTTCCCAAACCACTTGGCCTGTTGCTTTGTCCCGGAGAGCAACAAAGTGCTCATCAAACTCCACCCGTACGCCACTCTTGCAAACCTGATGCACTAACAACAGATGAAAACCAAGTGCCGGAACATACAACACCTGGGAGGAATGCTTCCTCCCTCTGCCATCGGGAACTATCTCCATCCTGCCCTCACTGTGAACTGGGATAGTGGACGTATCCCCAGTAAGTATGTGACCAGAAACCCTGTAGAGATCCTGTAAGCCGGAACGGGAAGGAGTCATGTGCCTGGAAGCACCACTATCGAGAATCCACTCCCGAGTATCCGTTGCGGAGAGTCCTCCAATCTCCTCCCTGCCTGAAGAAAATGAAACATCGGTGTCCACCACCTCCAGGTGCACAAAAGCTGGAGTCTTCATGATTGCTACTGAGGAATCTTCACCCTTCTCGGTCTTCCGCTTGGGACACTGCCTCCAATAGTGGCCTTTCTCGCCACAATCATTACAGGTCCTCTCTGCCTTCAGTTTCTCGCGGTCAGCATCGGACTTCTTCTCAGAAGACTTCTCCGATGAAGCCTTCCCTTTGCCCGAGTTACGGCCTTTCGATCGTTGGCCAGTTAAGGCCTCCGAACCTCCACCCTGAGGAGGGTTCGTGAATCGTTCCTCCTGGTCCAGGACCATGGGCACAAGCTCCTCCCACGTGATGGTGCTGAGCCTGCCACTGGTAATCAAAGACGAGTAAAATGCTGAGTACGAAGAGGGCAAGTGTGACAGCAACGTGATGGCCATGTCCTCTGACGATATCTCCTTCCCAGCTTGAAGAACTTCCTGCTGAAGAGCCTGCAGCTTGTTAATATGCTCCCGCATCGTCGACGACTTTGCAGGGTTCATAACCCGCATCTGTACTTCCAAGGAAATCCTCTTCATGGGCGATACCCTGTTGTAAAGCGAGGCCAAATGCTGCCATATACCTCTGGCCAGCGTCATATGCTTTACATGATTGATTACCTGTGGTGTGCAGTTGAGAAAGATAAACGAACGGACCCTGGCGTTGACACGATCCCACATCTGTGTCTGAGCCTCCCGCCAAATGCACTGTATCAAAAATATACCTGATGATTTGCAAGAGCACTCTTTTTGTCGATGCATTGTGACCTGTAAGCCGCCTCTATGTAGTGCCCTCTAAGGTGCCGTAGTCTCCCTGCGCCTGCAGCGCCAAATTCTGCCTGTGCAGCACTTAAGTTCGCCGGCTGCCACCCCTCTATGTGAACAAGATGCTGATTTGAACTACTGGTAAACCCTTCCTCCACTCCTAGTGAGCTGGCTGTGCCTTGCTAAGAAGACCCTCCAAGAAGTGCCCACCTTGCAGTTATCATGAAAGAAGCTCTGCAACTGCTGGAAGTCTGATCTCGGAGCTGGGTGCAGCAGAGGCGGAAGTGATAGTCTAGAGGTGTATCTTCCAGGCAGCAGCCTGATATCTGGTTCATCCGATTGGAGTTCTTTGAGCGTTTTCTCAAGAGTACAAGTGAATCAGTACTGCAGCCTTTTGCTATGCATGCAGCTAGGTTTGCATAGCATGAACAATTCAGAGCTATGTCTCAAATTTACATTTATCATTGTATATATCCAATATAAAGTAGTTTAGATCTCTCATGTCTTGTCTGATATGCGTTTGCTGTCTTGATTGGCATTAATCCGTGTTTTTGCTTGCATTAATCATCGTTTAAGTCGTCCGCTGTTAGCACATGTTGTTACAATGATGCACTGTCTTTGTTTGAGAAAAGCATGCACAATGAGAGCAGAAAAGAACTCTGCATTACATGCTTTTGGCCCAGAACCGCCAGGTGGCTTGGTTGGACATGGATTGCTCAATGTTGTTGTCAATGCTCCTTCAATGAACCATTACTCTCTGCCATTTTAGGAGGATGAATGCTGGGAATTGGTTGAAGGCGTTGAGCAGTGGAGGGATCAGTGATTTATTAAATTGTTGAACTAATGGGCTGCCCCTGAACTACAGCATTACTACTGGGCACTAGGTTTAGGGTTGATGCCTCGTGGGAAGGCAAGCTGAGGAGCAGCTGCTGGTCAGCCAGCCTCCTTACATGTAAAGGGCCAGGTATGGCCATGTTGCTACAGGTCTAAGGTCTAGCAGCCTTGAAGCTTTTAAAAGTCTGTTCGGTACTTTACTTTCAAAAGCAGAAATAGCTGCATTAGTTGTTTGTGATCTCAAGTTGACACTTCAACATTCAATCAAAATAGTACCAGTATTGTCAGATTTCAAGCTCTACTTTTGTTGGCACAGGCTTGCCACAAGGCTTTACTTGCTGATCCAGGCTATAAGCCAGCCTCCGAGAACCTTGCAATGGCTTTAACGGATTTGGGGACAAGCCTGAAGCTGGCAGGAAATGTTCAAGAAGGACTTCAAAAATATTATGAAGCCTTGAAAGCAGACGGTGGATATGCTGTAAGTCATCTGAATTCCCATGAGTCATAGCATAACGTAAAAGTGTCACTTGTTTTCCTTCTGAACTGATTTTTCAGAGAAGATTTTGCATATGTGATGTTGTCTACGGAATTTTCTTTTGTGGCAGCCTGCTTATTACAACCTAGGGGTAGTCTATTCGGAGATGATGCAGTATGATCTAGCTCTCCAGTGCTATGAGAAAGCAGCCCATCATAGGCCCATGTATGCTGAAGCATATTGCAACATGGGGGTTATCTACAAAAATCGTGGAGACTTGGATGCAGCTGTTGCTTGCTATGAGAGGTATTGCTTGCTCTAAGAGGTTATGCTGTGGTCTTAATTTTTTAAAAGATACGATTCTTGTAGACAGGCCAAGTGAGAGTGTTTTATATTTGGGCAGGTGTTTGGCTGTCTCTCCGAACTTTGAGATTGCAAAGAACAATATGGCCATAGCACTCACAGACTTGGGTACTAAGGTATGCTTTGCAATGAAATCTCAACTTCTGGCATGAAGCTTAGTTTTTTTTGCCTATTTTATGTGGTTTGCTTGTTGTTGTCACTGTCTAGAAATAACAAATTTATCTTTTGAAACTTCATATGAAAGATTAGGGCTTTCAGCTTGCATACGAAGGATCTCTGAACCAGTTTTATCTTGCTAGTCCTTTTTTTTTGGAAGTAATTTTAGTATATTGCATATGCCCATTGTAGGAAAAACAAATTACAAACAAGGGCCAAAGGCAACACCATACTTCAAAAAGTAAACCCAGATAGACCAACATACTTATAGGTCCATATGTCTTGCAAATCTTAAATATACATAAGCTCAATGGACCTTCTTGGACGGACTCACTAGCTTACCATCTAGCCATAGCCGCTCTCTAGTGCATTCCAGAGCGCAAGCCAGACCAACACTGTGTCTGACCACTCATCTAAGCCCTGGAGTCCTGTGCCGTCATGACCCGCTGTTTAGGTGTAAGGCTTGAACCTGAACACAGCGGCATTCTGATTCCAAGGTTCTTCATAATCTTGGAATGCCCATCAATGTGCCTAATTCTCACTTATATAACCACAGGTGCCCTTAACTTTAAGGCCACTTTACACTAGCTGATCAGTATTGGGAGTCTTGTTATGTCTTTTGGGGACATAACATCAAATTGTACATAACATCTCCTTTCTTCCCTAATCTCCGTCCAATCTATGGCAGGAAGGATGTCGCACTTAGTTTTGACAGGCTTTGCCATATGCTATGCAGGTAAAGCTTGAAGGAGATATACATCAGGGGGTCGCTTATTACAAGAAAGCTCTTCTGTACAACTGGCACTATGCAGATTCTCTGTACAACTTGGGGGTTGCCTATGGAGAAATGCTCAAGTTTGACATGGTGAGATTTCAATCGCCCCCCTTTTTACAAGGTTATCATGCTTGTAACCTACAAATTTCAAAGTTAGTGGACTTGGGTATGGTTGCATGCAATCACCTGTATCATCTTTGTTTTAAGCGTAGAGCTCTTGATTGCAGGCTATCGTAATGTATGAACTCGCTCTACACTTCAATCCACATTGTGCAGAGGCATGCAACAACCTTGGAGTCATTTACAAGGACAGAGACAACCTTGATAAGGCAGTTGAATGCTACCAGGTGTGACCGAGTGTAGTTTTGCATCAATCGATTTCTCTCTCTCTCTCTCTCTCTCTCTCACACACACACACACACACACACACACGAGAGAGAGAGAGAGAGAGAGAGAGAGAGAGAGAGAGAGAGAGAGAGAAAGATTTTATTAACGTCTTCCAAAAGACCGAACTCGGCCTATGAGACAAATCGGAGTACCTGTATGGGGTATCCTCTGTCATCCCAACAAAATGAAAAAGTACTGAATAAAAAAAGCTGAATCTGGGTGTGGAGGGGATGGAGCTCTGCTACTAGGAGAATGCAAAGCTATATGCATGGAGTATACAATCATGATATGCAACCTAGCTAGCTCCATCCTGTACCATACTGGGGGTATAAAATGGTATACATCAGTGAAGGGGGTGTCCACAGCTCCCTGAAGAACATGCCTGGGTGTGCTCTGAAGCGAGCCAGTCGCTCCGCACCCTCTCTGTGAAACTGAGCTCTGATCTCTGTCATCTCTCTCTGGTATAGGCGTGGTGTTCGAAAGCCAGGTGTCCTCTGTCTCCTGCGGGCTCTAAGTGTCTCTGCTCTCTGGAGAGTAATTCCCTGCCGTGTAGGGGCTGGGAGGGGTATGGATCTCTGAAAAAATGTAGTAATCTGTGTCTGTCGCCCCCCCTCTGGAGCTGTCTGAGCTTGTAATAATGTCTCTCTGTGGCGCTGTATGTCTAGAATGTATCTCCCCAGTATGCGCTGGTCTGCTGCCTCAAAGATCTGGCGTAGGGAATGTGGCTCTCTGAATAAAATGGGATATCTCTCTCTGATGGCTGTATATGCTCTGCATTTGCATACATAATGCTCCTCACTCTCCACCTCCTCTCTGCACAATCTGCATACCCTCTCCTCTCGGGGGATCCGTGCTGCTCTGCCAGTCTCAATCTCCAATCGGTGTGATGAAACTCTGAGCTGACCAATAGCCACTCGGGAGCCGTGTGGTAAAAAGCCCTCCATGTATCTAGGCCTCTCTATAAATCCATCATCAGTGATACTCATGAAGTGATCTCTGTAGTATAGCATCTTCGGTGGAAGACGCTGTGTAGGCGATATACATGTCTCTTGTGTATAGAGCTGCCATAGATCCTGTCTCAATACTTTGTTCCTCTCACTATGAGAGAGACGGATATGTGGTGCATCCTTGTCATACTGGAATGGTGGTAGATGATCCATGTCTAGGCCATGCTGTGAGAACCAATGTGTGACCCGTGCATACCATGATCCTCTGTCTCCTGCCTCAGCCAACTGGCTAGATGCCTGAAAAGCTCTGTATGATAATCGGTCCTGTGGCATCTCTCTGAATCTGTCTAGCAGGCATATAGTCTGGAATATGGCTTCTACCATCATAGGAGGCGCAGCAAACTCTGCTCGGATAATGTCATGAGGTACTGACGGTTTGCTGCGTATCATGCGTGCCATCATGAGGGCCTGTGGTCTCTCTATCTGTGTCCACCAATGGGCAGCAAGGCCTGGCGCCCATACTGCTGCTCCATACATCAATGCCTGTGTGACTAATGTGTCAAATAGCCACCCCTTCGTCCGGGGCTCCTGAAAATGCGCCTGGTGGCACTGTCTCTCTAGCATAGCCAATGCTGCATATCCCCGTGTCAATCTAGCTCTGGCTGCTGAACCCATGGTGAAGCGTGTGGCTGTTGCAGAGAAGGTAACCCCTAGGTACACGTATGATGTCACCACCTCCACCTGGCATCCTGCGAGAGTGAATGTCAGCTGACTCCTGCCCTCTCTCGATGTATGAAAGACCATAACCTTGGTTTTCCCAAGGTTCACAGTAAGACCCCTCGGTGTGCAGAAATCATCGAGTGCATGTAGATGCTGCTGTAGACCACCTGGGGACTCAGACACTAATACAATATCATCAGCATAGAGCATAATATGTACTGAGGTACCTGCTAAATCAACTCCATCTCCGCCTCCCCGTGTAATGAAGTCAGCCACCTCATCAATGTATAACCCAAATAGCGTATGGGAAAGTGGGCATCCTTGCTTCACACCAATGGTGCTAGCAATAGTCTCGGACATACCTCCTGGACATCTGACTCGCCCAAAAACCTGCTCATATAATGCATAGTACAAAGAATGTGAAAACTGAAAACTGAAACATGACTCTATAAGCCTCATGATGGCAAATGTGGCTATGGTGAGGGCATGCCACTTTGTCAGATAATCTAATGGATCTGTCTGTGTGTGGTGCAGATCCTTGGTGCTCTAGGTTGGGGGTGCCTGTCATGTAGGATGGAGTAGGCCGCCCACTTAGGACTCCTCTGTCTTGGGACGCGGATATGGCCTTTGTATTGATGGTATGAGCTGATGTTGATGCGGCAGTGTCGGCATGGGTGGTTGACGTGCCATGAAGAAATCAGTGATGCGTCTCTGGGCAACGTCTTGTATGGGCTGACCTTGTCTCTCAACATGTCCTCTCAATAGTCTGTCCCTATGTTGTCCGTGCTCTATCAGGTACATCCCGAGACCATCTTCTTGCATCACCCGTGCCCTCTCCTAGAAGAGGCAGTGAAATCTCCCCTGTATCTCTTAATACGCTGGGAGTTTGAACATATAGTGGGTCTCGTCCTCTACCTTGCCTATGGTACATACTCTGCATATCCGCTCCTTGTGGGATGTTCTTGGCTCTCCTAGTCTCTACTTTGGAGGCAGTCGGAGGATGCTGACCAATCGCGATGTGCATAGCATGTTACATGTGGATCTGCATGTACCTTGGTATCTCAAAGAATCCATCCCCAGTGACTTCAAAAAAAGAGCTTTCTGTAGAACTCACGTTTCGTCCCTATTTCTGATAATGACACCCAAGTCAAGTGTATGTGTAGGCCAAGTAGATCCAACCGAATGATCTGGTTGATGTGCTGTCATGAGAGGCCGAGGTGCAGGGAGTCTAGGTTGTACTAAAATGTTGGGAGATGATCCATCTGTACTCCATGTGCATGAAACCATTCAACTACCTCTGAGTCCCATACGTGCTTTGGTAAAGGTGGCAACCATCGTCTCCGTGAGATGGAGGGAAGTCTGGCGTGTCTCGTGCTCCCTCTCCCTCTCCCTCTCATCCTTTGTGAGAGCGTAGGGTGCATATATCGTCCAATATGGAGAAATTTCTCTTGAAACTTGCTTGACCAATTGCCATGTGACCTAGTGTCAAATCCCCACGGATCTTCCCTCGTGATCGATCTTGGTTCGAACTCGAATCCTGCAAACAAACGAACAACAAACAAGCAAGGGGGTGCAGGCCTGACTCACCTCCCAACCATGACAGCCGTGGGCAAGCCCACAATCTTGGCTGTCCCCACCAAGCCACGAGCTGAGCTAACTAGGTTGACGTACCGACCAATCTCCTCCTCGCGACGTCCCATACCGCCACGAAGCTGCCCTCGCGGGCCTTGAGATCGCTGCCGGCCTCGGCTGCACAAAGCAGGTGCACGTCTGCACTAGATCCAGACTCCAAGACCATAGAGCTCTCACAAACTCGCGAGACTCTCTATGTCCAATAACTAACCTTGGCCACCCTTTTATAGGCTCTTGGCCGGTCATCGGGCGTCCACACTTGGCCGCCCGCCCGTCCATACTTGGGTGCCCGCCCGTTAGTATATCCCTAACTCAGCTCGTCAATCAGCCTGCCTATTTCCAAGCTTCCCCAAGCCTCGAAACTAGTCTTGCATGCGTATAGCACACGGTAGATACCCACCGTCCTGGATCTTCTGCCAAAATGGACCAAAATAACTATTAGTCCTGCAAAGCCCTCTCAATGACTGAAATAAGTCAGTAGAAATCTCGGTGAACGACAAAGTATTCACCTCTCTAATCCGACTAAGCGCATCTGCAATATTATTCATGGACCCTTTCCGATAACGGATCTCAAAATCAAAATCTTGCATTAACTCTGCCCAACGAGCTTTCCTGCCTCTCAAATCATCCGCATCACACACATACTTGATTGACTGATGATCAGTCAATACCACAAACTTGGAGCCATATAAATAATGTCTCCAAACCTTGAGAGCATGAATCACAGCATAAAGCTCCTTCTCAAGGGTTGGCCAACGAGATTGAGTGTCGTCTAGCTTTTTACTTTCAAAAGAAACCGGTCTACCATCTTGAAATAAAGCAGCCCCGATAGCATAGTCACTGGCATCAGTTTCAAGAACATAAGGCCGACTAGGATCAGGCAATGCTAAGATAGGTGCTTCCTTGACTTTATCTTTCAAAAGTCTGAAGGCCATATCCAAATCGTTATTCCAAGTGATAGGCTGATTGGACTTACGTCCACGACCTTTCAATAAGTCGGTCATCGGTAGTGTGAGCTGAGAGTACTCCCGTACAGATTTCCTAAGAAAAACAACAAAACCGAGAAAAGAACGAAGTTGTTTCACTGTTCGCGGTATAGGCCAGTCCAAAACCTTCTGAACTCGGTCATAGTCAATGCTCAATCCATCTCTAGTGATCTTGTGTCCCAAGTAAATGATGTCGGTCATAAAGAACTCACATTTACTCATCTTGGCATATAGTCGATTCTGTCTTAAAATAGCTAAGACAATCGTGAGGTGTCTGACATGATCCTCAAGAGTACGACTATAAATCAAAATATCATCCAGGAACACCACCACAAATTTTCCCAAATGTTCACGAAAAAGATCGTTCATCATTTGCTGGAAAGTGGCTGGAGCATTGGTTAACCCAAAAGGTAATACGAGAAACTCGTAATGACCATACCTAGTCCGAAAGGCGGTTCTTTCGACATGCCTTTCATGAATACGTATCTGGTGATAGCCAGTACGTAAATCTATCTTCGTGAAATATTTCGCTCCTGCTAACCGGTTAATTAGGTCATCTGATCTAGGGAGAGGATAACGGTTCTTAATAGTCAACTTGTTCAATCTTTTGTAATCTATACACATTCTCCAAGTATTGTCCTTCTTTCTTCTAAGCAACACAGGTGCACCCCAAGGTGATTTACTTGGACGGATCTGGCCCATCCTCAAATAATCTGCGAGTTGTTTAGCCAACTCATCTTCCTCAGCTTGGCTCATCCTATAAGGTGGAATACTCACAGGATGAGCACCAGGGATCAAGTCAATACGATGATCTACTGCCCGTTCAGGTGGTAAACCCGATGGCAATTCCTTAGGAAATACATCTTGAAATGAATCAAGTATCTTCTGTAATTCTTTGCTTTCAAACACACTTAATTCATTCACATCCATGGAAGGGATGAGAAAAGAAGAAAGTGGAATCAATACACAATGGAAAGCGGTGTACAAAGAAGAATTCATTATATTTCCAAAATCAATTGTATTTACAAGAGGTCCCTGAGAGGGATGGATACAATCACCTAAAATACTATACTTGGTGTCCCTATGCTGAAAAGAAAAAATATGACTAGACCAATCTATCTGGACATCAAGAGTCTTAAACCACTCAATCCCTAATAACAAGTCTACATTTTCCAGATGCATGACATAGCATTCCAGAGTATCTTTGTAGTCCTGAATCTGGATTGAAAGCATCTCGACCTTGCGATCCCAAACTTGTCTTCCCGCAGGTAGACGTACCTCATAGGTATGGTCGCTGAGTGTCGTGTCAAGACTCAATTTCTGCACAAGCTTGTAGTTAACAAAGTTATGCGAACTGCCAGGGTCTAAAAGAATGTGAATTTTATGGCCATTCACTTCTCCATAAACTCGGAGAAGATCATGTATGCCAAATACCTTAGAATTGAACAGACAATCAGAACAAGTACTAGGGCGAGAGTACAGTAATTGACGTACCTGTCAAAGACAACTGGTTAGCTGTCTTTGGCTTGGGTCCTGCGTTTGACTTGGTACCCTTTTTCTTTGGGCACTCGTTACGCATATGTCCTTTTTCTTCGCAGATAAAACAACGTCCTTCCTTCTTGAGCTTCAAAGCTCTAAGGAGTCGTTTCTTCTTCGCTGGTGTCGAACTTGAATTCTTCGAAGGTTGGTCCGAAGACTTGCCTTCAGTCGTGTTAGCCATAGGTGCGGAGAACTTTCTTTTATGCTTGTTCCCCTGCTCGGTAACGGGTTTTGACTTGGAAGAGACCATCGTATCATCATAGATACGAGCTGAATGAATGGCCTCGTCCAATGTTTTACATTTGTTATTTTTAACCTGTAATCGGTACGAGTCGGGTAAACCAGCTACGAAAAACCCCAAAAGAGTAGTGGGATCCATCTTTGTAGCCTTCATCTGCAAGTCACGAAACTTCTGGAGGTAGACCTCATAAGTGAGGTGCTGCGAGGTCATGGTCAAAGCTGAAAACCGGGCAACAACATCGTAGTCATCCTCTTTCTTGAGGAATTCTTTCTTGAAAATGTCTTCGAATTGTGCCCAAGTCGTTGGCTTTGGGTTCAGTTCCTTCCACCAAAGCAAAGCTTTGCCGGACAAGAAACCTGCTGCTAACTGTATCTTCTTTCCATCATCATATGGATGAAACTGAAAGTGAACTTGCCACTTATGTAGCCAAGTGTCCACGATCTCCTTGGTTCTCTGCTTTTGCTCGCCCCCGAACGGTTCCGGAGTAATATTGGGGCCTAAAGCAGAAGCCAAGGTATCCATTCCCGAGAAAGTAGAGAGGGTAGTGGTCAAGAGAGCGATGGAGTTTTGCAAAGCCTGCATCTGGGCTGCGATTTGTGCCTGACGTTCCGTCGAAGAAGCTTCGAGAGCTACTTTGAACTCTTGGAAATCTGATTTTGACACAAACTCGTCAAAAAGATCGGCATCAGTGCCTTCCGTAGCCGGCAAGCCTTCGCGTTCCACGAGGGGCTCCAACTCTGATTGTTGGGTCGACATCGTGAAGAGGGTACGTGGAGAGAAAATTTGGTCTTTGCACAACAAAAGTGCGAGCGAACTCGAGAGCTTGAGAGCTTGAAGACTTGAGAACTCGAGAGAGGTGTGGCAAGAAGCCCACGTGAGGGGGTTTATAAAGGTTTCCCAAAAGCCAAAAAATCTCGAAAAGCTATGCTTAGCTTTTACTTTAGCTTTTGTGTTTTTTGTGTTTTTTTTTTCTTGAATAAATATATATATATTTTAATATATATATATATATGGATATATATATTCTAAAGTCTTAAAAAAAATAAAACCTTGGAAACCTTTTGAACCAT
This sequence comes from Cibotium barometz, assembly GCF_041138505.1. Taxonomy (NCBI): domain Eukaryota; kingdom Viridiplantae; phylum Streptophyta; class Polypodiopsida; order Cyatheales; family Cibotiaceae; genus Cibotium; species Cibotium barometz. Next base: position 11,071,957 of record NC_141072.1, on the reverse strand, counting down.
GGAGGTCTTTTTAAAACTTTGAAATTTTAAACTTTAAAAAAAAAAACGAAAGCTAAAAAAAAAAACGAGCTTTCCTTGTGTTTTTTTTTTTTCAACCTCCTGGATTCGCCCATCGGCGTGCTGCTGCCGTCACCGGTGCTTTCATGCTGTCGGCGGATGCTGTTGTCAGCTGCGTCGGCCAATACCTTTGCGCCAGCCTACGCCTGTGCCAGCCCGAGTAGGCGTGGCCACAAAGCCACGTAGGCCTAGGCGCCTGCATCGCTGGCCTGGCTTGGGCCGCCTGCGCTAGGCTGCGTAGGCCTGGCTGAGGGGCCTGCGTAGGCCTGGCTGGCTGCGCTAGCCTGGCCGCCTGGCTTGGCAGGCCTGGCCACGCAAGTCTAGGCGCCTGCCAGCCTACGGGTCCTGGCCGCCCATACCATTACGCCCACTATAGCCTGCAGCATCAAACAAGACCCGGCGAACGCACGTAACCAGCAGGACAGCAAACGATTCGCACGCTCTCTCTCTCACTCTCTCTCTCGTTCGTTCAACGAAAAGAAACGAAAAGCATCATGCTTTTTTTTTTCTTTTTTCTGTTTTCTCTCCCTGCAAGTTATGCGACTGCACACAAGGCCTCTTCTTTGCAAAAGCAATCAACCCAATTTAACCTACCATCTCCCATCAACATGGGGTTCTTTGATGAAGGAAAAACACATACAAAACTGAAAACTGCAGCATGCACAGAAAAAACAACAAGCTTTTTTAACACATACCGTACTTCGACCTCTTCTTCTCTATCTTGAATGTGTATGCGCAACTTGCCAATGATTGGCGTAACTTGCACTTCTTTACCAACAAAGGGAGTCCTTGGTTCAATTTGAGAACCCATGTCTTGTTTCTCAATACCCAAAGCGGCTGCCATTTTTGTAGATATGAAGTTCTTAGTTACACAATCGTCAAACTTCAACTAAAAAAAGCTTCATCGCCTTTTTTTGGCCTAAGGCTCAACACATCACGACAACATGGAGTAGCATAATCGAGCTCTCGGCTCATTTAACAGCTGGCCCCGCCAATGAGAGGAAGCAGACGTGAGGAGAAGAGAACTCTCAGCTCATTAGCCTTGGCCACCACCAGCTTGAAGGAGGAGAAGAAGTTAAAATTTCTTTGAGTTAAAAAAAAAGAGGGCCTACTTCATTAAACCTTCAGGTTTTCCCTTGTCCATTCACACTCCTTTTGACACTCTTTTCTTTTTTCTCACACTTCTTCCCAGTCTTTTATCTTCTTTCCCACACTCTTCAGTGTTGGATTTCATAGAGCGTTTCTCTGTAGGCAAAGTGCTACCCAGGAATGTACAATAGGTCATGTGGTTGTGATTTGACATCTTTATTTTCAGCCACATCCTGCACTTGAATTTCAGTTGTATTATTTCTTTCTTGTATATAATACAGAGCCGTAGTTTAGGACTCTTGAGTGTTCTGTATGTGTTTTTCCGCCACACTTTCTTCCTATCTCTTGAAAAGCCTAGCGCATAGGCACAAGTGTTCTATAGACATGGATGATAGAGGAGAGTTGGCCGTGATGTTTGTGAGAGGTAGTGATAGATCTCGGTGGGGATTTGACAAGAGAAGTGGTGGTCATATACATGATCAAGCTCATGGCGAAAGATAAAGGCATATGCTAATATGTAGTGCTGCATGTGAACAGGCACTAACTCCCTGCAGGGGAACTTTTGTCCTATGGGTTTTTCCCCTTGGACATTTGGTGTGAAAGGACACCTAGAAGACTAGGTTTTATTATTATCACTTGTACTTGTCTCTTATCGTCGTTGTGTGAATATATGCACAAGAACTTCTCCCACTCTAGCTCTCTCTTGCTTGCTTCCTGTGTGTGTGTGTGAGAGAGAGAGAGAGAGAGAGAGAGAGAGAGCTTCTATTGCTGTCCAAACCCTAACCCTAACACCTGTATGCTAACATTTGGTATTAGAGCCTTGGGTTAACTCTGCCTTGAGCATTTAATTTTTTGCTTGTCTGTACAACCACTATCGCCCGCCGTACAGTTTGCACACACACGTGACTGGCACCCGTCCGTACATCCTCACAGAGTCCTATACCTTTCCATACTTTCTCGTGCGACATCCGCACGGTCGATTCTTACTATCTGCTTGTGCGATTGTACTGGCTGGCCTATACGTCCTCATGTGACATGCACATGGTCGATCCTTACTATCTGCTTGTGCGATTGTACTTGCTGGCCTATACTACCTCATGTGACAAGCACATGGTCGATCCTTACTATCTGCTTGTGTGACTGTATTGGCTGTACTTGCAATTGCTACATAAAATTAATTTGGGGCTTTTCTGATTTTGGGATTCTCGAGCTTCCCGGCATTGGCTATTCACACACAACACTATCACGATGTCAAAAAATACATTTGGAAGTGCAAAATCGAGGCTTTTTCCACTCTTTCCTTTGGAATCTTGCAATGGGTTTGCGCAAGATAAGTAGAGGTTGCTGCATTTGGTGGCAGTTTGTGCTCATTGTGCTTGGCAGTGCACATTAGTGCGTATTTGGGTTGCATACACTTGTGTATTTTGTAAAATGGCACAGAATGCAGCAGATTTATTTGGTGTTTTGTCCCAAGAGGACAAATTAGATGGGAGCAATTACTATTTAGGGAGTTTTATGGTCAGAAATTTGTTGGTGGCCAAGGGTTTGTGGGGTTTTGTAAACGGTGATGATGCCCGTTACACTGATGTTGCTAACTTGTTTGCACCTGCCGCACATCAAAGGGGTGAGCGGGGTGGCCCCAGCAGGGATGCATGGGATGTACTAGAAACTATGTATCAGGCAAAGAATGAGGCGAGAGTTGCATATCTCAAGAAAGAACTTGAGAACTTGGATATGCATGAAGGTGAGAGTATGGCCGATCATCTTATTAAGATCCAGGAGCTTCGGGAGAAGCTGCTTAATATTGATGAGGTCATTAACTTGTATCTAGGACATTGCAGTCGCTACTAGAATCCTACTTGAATTTCCACACTTCTCTTACTTTGTCTTTGAAGGGTAACTCGGAGCCTCTACAGTTTGTGGAGTTGGTGGGTTTGTTATTACAGGAGGAGCAGACTAGGAAGGGTAACCCAGAGCCTCTACAGTTTGTGGAGTTGGTTGGTTTGTTATTACAGGAGGAGCAGACTAGGAAGAATAAATCTTCCATCATGCGTGGCCGACTGCACAGTGACCAAGACCTTTGCTGTGAATGACAAAGACAAGGGCAAGGCAAAGGGATAAGTCTAAGGCTGATTCTTGACAGCGGTCAAGCAAAGCAAAGAATGATGCAAATCACCCCAAGAGGAAAGGCAAGTGTCATTATTGCAAAAAGTTATGGCACTTCTTCATTGAGTGCAAGAAGAGACATGCCAAAGAGAAGAAGAAGGAATCTGGTTGGGAGTGGACTCTTCTAATGCTCTACAAGCAAAGCTGATGATTCAGCTAATTTTGTGCAGGATGATTGGACTTTTTTTGGTTTGTAGTTATGATGCATCACAAGAGGATGTGTCTCTCAATGTGAATGAGAAACAGGTCATTTGGTATTTTGACAGTGGAGCCTCCAGACATATTAACATATTACCTCTATGAGGAATTTGTTCAAGTCTTTGAGGGCTGCCTCAGAAGGAAAGAAGGTCATATGTACTCTGAATTCTTTTTATCTCGTCAAAAGGATTGGTGAGATCAAGCTCACCGCCACCACAGATGGTTCATATATATGCTTTACAGATGTACTCTATCTACCAAGCATAAAGAAGAATTTGTTGTTTTTTTTTTTTCGAGAAAAGATCCTTTAGTTAGTTAAATAAAAAACGCCCGTAGGGCTACAAAAGATCTCTCCTGCTCATGAGAGAAACAGAGCAGTGAATACAGCAAGGCAGTCTGGGAGACTCTCCCTAGGTGCTGCAAAATACAAGCATCAGTACAGAGGACTGAAGGCTAAATCATACAATAGGGGGGGGGGGGGGGGGGGGAGCCAAACAGGTGGCCTGTAATGCCAACGGGGGGATCCCGTGTGTAAGGTGTAGAAGGGGCCTCTGCGCTAGGTGGTGTGAAAAGCCTGGCGCCGCAAGATCGCCTCATGCGAGCCGCCCCGGATGCGGTCATACTGTCCTTGCAGGGTGTGTATCAACTCCTGCCAAATCCCCCGTACAGTCTGCTGGTGGCTCCAGTCTCCCCTCAAAGGCCGTGAAACACCGGGCCCTCCAAGTGAACCAGATGGTGAGGCTACTGAGGAGCTCCCATCATAAATCCCTCTCCTGTGTCCAGCTGGCGGACGAGAAATCCGGTGCCGGAACCAGGCGAGGCTGGCCCCTAATGAATCCGATGGCCCGACTGTCCTGCTCCATCTCATAGCCCAGGCCCTGACGAAGTCGACCAAGCAGCGGCACCCCATGTAAACATACCCTCTGGAGAGAGGGGGGCCAGAATACGCAGCATCTGTAGCCAAATCTGCTGCGCCTGAGGGCAATCCCAAAGGCAATGTCTCTGTGTCTCCATAGGGTGGCCGCATCGGACGCAGGCCGCCGAAAGACCGCTGTGAACAAGCCAGGTGCCAACTGCTGAGCCCCTGTGGGCGACCAACCACTGGAAAGTCGAGATCCTGCGGGCCTGTCGACTAGCCTAGAGCCGAGCCCAAAAATCCTCCAGGAACTCCTGTGAGAGTCCCTGTAGCTGCCAATGCCCCGCTGTGCAGCTGGAGAGACCATCCTCCTTGCCGTCAAAATATGCCGCCCCAGCCGAACAGTATACTGGAAAAAGGTGATCTCTGTGGCCTCAAGGGATGCATAAGGATCATGCCACTCGTACTCCCCAGGGTCCCACTGTAGCCGGGCCAAGGGGCGCGTTGCATATGCCCATATGTGCCAATCCGGGAGCACATCAGCAGGGTCGGGGTCAATATGCCACTTCCGAGAAGCGGCGGCCACAACCCGTATCCTCTGAAAGGTGCACTCTGCAACCAAAGGTGACTCCATCTCCACTCTCTGAAGTCTGCCCTCATCCTGAATCTCATAGTAGAGGCATCTGCCATCCTCAGTGCAAGCTCTGACAGCAATCAGGATCTCCAACTGTGTAAAGGCTCCCATCCACCGTGGGGTCACTGGCTCGAAAGGCGTGAACCACTCCTCTGTGAGGGCCTCCTGAATATCATCCCTCATAATCAACCCCCCTCTCAGGTGACTCAGCCTCTCCACCTGGATCTCCTCTGGGAGACTGCAGAAGGCCTGCCAGTCTCCAAAACTACGTGCTGGGCCTGCCACTAACGGTCCCCAGGCTAGACGAGGCCGAGAACCCAGCATATGACCCTGCTCTGTGCGAACCGCTGGGCTCCAGATGAGCGACTGTCTGGCCCGCTCCTCAACACAAGAAGGAGGTCGCTGAGAGAGCCCCGGTCTCAGCAGCTCCCAAGCTCTCAGGATGCTCAAAGCAAATTTGTCCTCCCTTCCTCTACTGAGGCCTGTCCTCATCTCTATGAAGATCCAGCGAATCTCTGGTGCCCAGGTACCCCCTGCTGGGGGAGCCCGAGCCTGCAGCCGTTGCAAGAGAAGCTCTTTCCAAGGCTCAGCGCCTGGAAGCAGCCCCCGAACAATAAGCTTCCCCAATAAGGCTCTACTTTGATCGACTGGATCTATAATGCCCAAGCCTCCCTGAGCCAGCGGAAGTGTAATAACTGCCCATGCAACCTTTGCCCGGGCTGGCTGACCGTCCCGCCCAGACCAAAGAAAGTTCCTGATCAGCCTCTGTACCTGGTTGATGCAAGAGCTCGAGAAGATCCAGCAAGACGTAATGTACCACATGGTCGCTAACAGCACCTGATTTGCCACCACCACCCTCCCAGCCAAGGATAGTCGAGCTGTACTCCAATACAAAAGCTTCTTCCGAATGCTCAGAAGAAGCGGGGCAATCTGCTGCTCAGGTGACAAATCTAGTCCAATCTGGCATCCCAAATACCGCACTGTTGTGCCAGGAGGAATCCATCTAAAACCGGGGTCCGGGCTCCATGCCGGAGTGGGAGCACTACTGATCCAAAAGGCCACTGTCTTGCGCCAATTGATCAATGCTCCCGAAGCTGCACTAAAAACCTGGAGCGACTGCTCTGCCCGAAGAAGATTGGCCTCTTGGCCATGCAAAAATAAGCCCGTGTCGTCTGCAAACTCAGCATCGAGCAGGTCCTTCCCCCGGACTGGGAGCTGGAGTTCTCTCAAACCAACCTCCTCTGCTGTCAAATACATGCTCATAGCCTCCACAAAGAAGAGAAAAAGAAAAGGGGCGAGGGGACACCCCTGAGACGGACTGATCTGGTCAGCTCAAAACTCGGCCCCCGTCCTCCTGCAATCAAAACCTGGCTACGAGCTGTGGAATACAGAGCCGCCACCCCTCTGATCCATCCTGGCTCAAAGCCTAGGCGAAGCATAGTGCCCTCTAAGAAACCCCAATCAACTCTATCGTATGCCTTCTCAAAATCGAGAAGCATCACGACCAAGTCCTCGCCAAGAAATCTAGCTCGGGCTGTCGCCTCCCAGAAAGTAAAGATGTTGTCAAGGATACTGCGCTCCTTGACGAATCCTGTCTGGGTAGCATGAATCAACTCCCCCAGGAAGGGCTGGATCCTCAAACTCAAGGCCTTTGCTAAGACCTTGTAGACAGTATTGAGGATCGTAATAGGCCTCCAATGCCGAATATCATCTGATACTCCCTCCCCCTTGGGGATAAGAAAGATCAAGCCCTCTGAAAAGCTCTGTGGCATCACCCTAGTGTCCAAAACATACTGAAAGCCCCTGCGGGGGCCTGGCCCCAAAAGGTCCCAATAGCGCATAAAAAAGGCCGGCGACAGTCCGTCCTCCCCTGGGCCACTATGTCGCGGCAGGACCCTCAAGGCCTCGGCAAGCTCAATCTCTGAAAGAGGCGCACCAAGAACTGTACGCATACGATCTGTGACCCTCCTCTGCACATGGGCCCACACAGTCTGTCTGCAAGCATCTCGATCCTCAGTGGCTGGCTCTGCTGAAAGCAGGTCTCTATAGAATGCAGTGGCAATGGCTCTGATCTCCTCGGGCTCAGTAGCGACCGATCCATCCAGTCTACCAAGCTGACGGACTCCTGCTCGAGCATGGCGAGGTCCAGTGATCTCAAAAAACTCCCCAGTCATTCTATCACCAAGCTGCGTCCACTGAGAGGCCTGGCGACGATAGTAAAACTCATGTCTCTGCTCCTCTGCCTCTCTAACCTCCTGGCGTGCCTGGCTCAGCTGAGAGAAACTAAGACTGTCCTGAGAGCGGGAGAAGGCCCCATGCGGCCATGCATCAGTGATCCTCAGTGACATGCAAAACCGATCCCAAGCTGCAAGCTCCGTGCCGTGCACTGTAACATGACTGCCTCCCACCCTATCGGCCGGGTCCTCAAGCATGTTGAAGTCTCCCCCGACACACCAATGTGCGGCCTCTGGCAATGCATGCGTAACTTGGGTCCAAAACTCTGCTCTGGCACTAGCATGATTGGGCGCATAGACGTTGAGCACGCCCAATAGCTCATCATGCATCCTCAGAATGACATACTGTGCTCTACCAGGCACAATGATCCCTCGATCCATAATGGCCTGCCGCCATACATCTGCTATGACCATGCATACTCCTCCCTGTCCATCCAAAGGACCAAACCCTGCAGACCAAAAGGTGCCCCATCTACCAGGCATCACCGAACCATATCTCCGGATCGTGCTCTCACCCAAGTGATGCTCCTGCATCATCAAAATATCAATGCTGCCACCAACCAGGCATCTCTGAAGCTCCTGCCTCAAGCAACCACGATAGCGTATAAAATGTGCTCCGCCAAGGCCCTGTACATTCCATGAGATGATCCTCATGGATGACCTGCTGAGGTGGAGGCTGTCTCAGCCGTACGGCGGGCCTTCGCAAGCGGTTTGGATGGAGAGTAGTCCTCATCCGAGCGGCTGCGAATCTGCCCACCCGGTGTACTGCAAGAATCACGGATCAGGCGCTAGTGGCTGTGGCCCATGGCGACTGCCTCCCGCTCTGACAGAGCAACCTCGTGTATACATACATATCCAGGGTCGCGTGCAAGGTCTGCCACTATGCGAACGACCAAATGCCGAATCCCTGAGGCATCCACACTCCCGGGATCCAAGAAAAAATGAGCCAACTCCCATAGTCGGCCTATCACATCTGTCACCTCTAGATCGCTCACATGATGAGAAAACTCAACTGCCTGAGTCTTAAAAGTGCTAAGAGCGAGCTCTAGAGTCCACTCCTGGTCGCAAGGGCCACATAGAGGGAACGAGAAGGCCACCGCTGAATCAAGTGCCTCCTCCCCGCGGGCCGGAGGTATCACTACATGAACTCGGATGGGTGCTGGCTCATGGGGGTCCTCTGCTCCAAAAAGCCGTGTGAAGGCGTAATCAAAAGCCTCCGAGCGCTGTCTAATGCCGAGGCGACTCAGCCGACTGCGGATAGATGATATCCGTGAAGCCCGAATCGGCATGGTAGGTCTCCTCTGCGGTGCTCGAGCGAGGTCGGTGCTGAGCGCCCTCCGGACTGCAGGTGAGCGCCAGGGGACTGCCAGGGCCTCCCGGGAAGGAGGGGGGGGCGAGGGGGGTTGGAGAGGGAGCCGCTGCCGAAACAGGAGCGGGGATGGGAGGAGGCGAAGATGGAAGCGAGTCGGTGGGCGAGGCAAGTTTTGGATGGAGGCAATCATGTGCACACCACACATGTTTTGAACAGGTGCCCTACAAAAGCCTTACAAACCATTGAGGCTTGGTATGATTGAAAATCTAAGGTTGAATACCTCAGGTCATTTGGATGCCTTGCACATGAACATGTGCCTCCGTAGTTACGAGGCAAATTGGATGAGAAGGCTGTAAAATACATATTTGTGGGCTATAACAGTGGCAGCAAAGGATACTATCTCTACAATCCCCACACCGAGAGCATTTTTGAAAGTATAGTTGTAGTATTTGCTGAAAATTCAGCACAACCATTGGCTGAATTCAGTAGAGACTTCAAAAATGGCTCACAGGATATGTTTTGAGGGACTAATCCCATTCGGTATAGATGTCAGACATGACCATAGTTGTCAGGTACGAAATGAAGGTACGAAAAAATGGTGCCGGTACGGGACTTTTAAATTTTGAAAAATAAGTTTGATTGAGGTACGATCCACTTAAAAAACACATGAAAAAAAGATATTTCTACACATTTAGAGATGCAAAGTCCAGAGAAGTTGTAATTTGTCATAAACTTGAAAAAAGTTAAAACACCAGTACAAAAACTCAAGAGTCATGAACAATGAACACTGAACGTGCCATAAATAAGAGTCGTGGTCCACGACTTACAATAGGAAATACAAAAAAGTGTGTTGTGACTAGTCACAACACTAAGTACAAAAATGTCCAGAGTCTAGACTCTAGACTCTGGTTCTCCTCCTTAGAGAAATCACTAGGGGAAGGAATGTCCTTGCTAGAGGTACTCCCATCATTAGAGGCCAACCCAAAATTGCCCTTGCTAAGGACATTGTCCTTGTTATCGTACTCGGGCTCTCTGACGCCTGCAATAGGACTATCGTCTTCTTTAACAATAGGTGCTAAAGTGCTCCTCGAAGTTGAGCTGGAGTCACGCCTCACATGTGTAGCCACTGGGGTTGAAGTAGGGCGCCGGAGAGTCCATCGCAGTCTCCTACTCGAGTGCCACTTCTAGTTGCGCGACCTCTACCAGTACGAGAAACACAACTATCAATCTCCTCTAGCTCCCTATAGAAATCGGCATATATGGCTTCCTCATCTGGATCTCGCTCCTTGTGGACACTCTTAAGAGTGTCCACTGTCAACTTGAACTTGTCGACATTCACCTGAAAGCAAAGTTCAAACATTAATAGTGTGTGTGTGTGTGAGGGAGAGAGAGTGTGTCTTGAGAGGCTACAGCTTACTTGTGTGAGAGCTTGAAACTTGAGACCTTGGCCCTTGAGGCTTGCTGCTTGAGGGAGAGAGTGTGTGTGTGTGTGTGTGTCTTCTTATAGGGAGGGAGGCAAGAGAGAGGCCAAGGCCCAAAGCCTCAAAGGCTCAAGGCCTATGGGCCAAGGCTAAAGGCCCATGAAAAGCCCCTCCCAAACGGCCAAAAAAAAGGTAAAAAATGTGACCATTGCCCAAACAGTGACCTGCGGCGTTCCCATGCAGCCGTCCCCCACAAGCGTCCCCTCCTGGATCTTTCCTCGGAATGCCGTCCCTTGTGAGGGACGCCCAGCTGGGGACGTCCGTCCGTCCCCGTTCCACAGTGTTCTTGAGATGGCGTCCCCCCATTCCAAGGGTCCGTCCCCTCCATCCCTTGTGACTATGGCGGAATGCCTTGACCAAAAGACATGACATCACAATCATTACAATCCACTTCGGGGTGCACTTAGGCGCAAGTGTGCATAAGCGCGAACATTGAAAATAAAAATAAAAAGCTGAGGATCAACTACCATGTGTAATATGAATGCCTGGGGTACGTAGGAGAGAGCTAGTTAGTGGGGTTTAGGCTTCCAGAAGTCTTCAATTATTGCTCTTCCTTCGTGGTAGACAGCCCACTTTCCAGCTTGGCGGGCTTCTCGAATTTTAGCAAGTTCTGCACTTTTGTTTTTGAGCTGCATAGGTGTAAGCTCGTCTGCTAGCCACAGCTTGGTGCCTTGGAGTGCCTTGGATTGTTGCAAAACCTTGATCTTCTCCTTCTTGGTGTGTGTGTGTGAGAGAGAGAGAGCCCTATGTTTAGGAACGTACAGGGTTTGGTCTCATGGATTGTGCACTAGTTGATTGTACATCACTTGTTATTCCACGTGGCTTAAATTTGGTACTTAGTGCTATTTAATGCAAAGGCCAGAGAGATGGGACATCTGAAAGCGTGAAGTACTTGGTTGATTTGCAGATGGCTTTAACCATCAAGCCAAACTTCTCTCAGTCACTCAATAACCTTGGGGTGGTTTATACGGTCCAGGTGTGTTTTGAATATACCGTGGCTTCTTGCAAGTCCGTTCCTAACAAGTGTTAATAATCACTTCAAAAGGTCATCTTTTTGAAATCTGCATGCAGGGTAAGATGGATGCTGCTGCTAGCATGATTCAGGAGGCTATAATGGCAAATCCTTCTTATGCTGAGGCTTACAACAATTTAGGTGAGCTCTTCATCAGCCTTCAGAGGATTAGCTATCACACATATGACATTTTAGGGCATTTAATTGATACTACCCTCAAGTCTTTTCAATTGTATTGGGTTTTGTTTGAGGTATATTATAAACTTGAATGCTGGTGAAGTGATGGGCTTGTCCATGCGTCAGCCTTGCTCTGTGTTTGGCACAGCTCTCCTTTTCTGCTAATCTTGATTAGTTTTTGACGGCAAATGCTTTGTTGGACAGGTGTTTTGCATAGAGATGCTGGCAACATTTCTCTTGCCATAGAAGCCTACGAGCAATGCCTTCAAATCGACCCCGACTCACGCAATGCCGGTCAGGTCTGATATCTTAGTTCATGATGCTCGTTAATAATAAGATGAGTTTCTGTTAAGATCAAAACAGTAAGATGAGTTTTTGAAGCATTATGAATCTATTTGCAGAACCGTCTGCTGGCTATGAACTATATTTATGAGGGTGAGGATGACTTGCTGTTTAATGCCCACAGGTTGTCACTGTCCTCTACTTGGTTTTAAAGGTGGACATACGTTCGTGTATGTGCTCAATGTATGGAATTGATCTTGAAAAGCTGACACCACAAGGAGGCTTACTGTAATTTCATTGCATTTCAAAACTGATAAGTTCATTGCATTTCAATGCTGGCCTTCTTTAGTGGACATGCATCCATGTATGCTCTTGAGATAGAAAGGTTGACATATGTTCGTGTATGTACTCATGTATGGAATTGATCTTGAAATGCTGACACCACAAGGAGGCTTACTGTAGCATGTAGTTTGGGCCATGCATGGCGGGTTTGATAGTATTAAGGGCTTTTGATGTCTTTACTGATTGAATCAATCATTAGGGCCTTTACAGACATCTTCCTGCCCACAGGGGTTGGACAGGGGGATACCCTGCCCATGTGTGATGGGTGGTTAAGATCTCCCCTTCTATCGAACAGGAGTCATGTCTGTAGTAAAGACCCTTAGTTCACCTTAATGAAGTCCAGCACTTGCTTGATTGCTACATAAAATTAAAGCGCATCATATTACCATGGATTTGACTGCATTGCTCTTTTGAGGGAAACCATTGGATGTGATATCAACTGCTGTCAGTTCTCTTGGTTGAAGGTGAAAACAAATTTGGTGGTAGAATTAACTCTTCGTTGTGAAATCTTACAGGGATTGGGGTAAACAGTTTAGCCATCTTTACCCAGAGTTCACAACATGGAACAACAAAAAGGAACCTGATCGTTCTTTAGTAATTGGCTATATTTCACCAGACTACTTTACACACTCTGTTTCCTACTTTGTGGAGGCACCACTTGTGTACCATAACTACTCAAACTACAGAGTAGTGGTGTATTCTGCAGTTGTGAAGGTATGATAAATGCCATCTTGTTTTGTTGGAAATATTGTGAACTGGGGTATGTAGGTGCATGTATATGTGCTAATAAGAGACTCAGTCTACTGTAGCTGTTGGGTGTTGGACTCACACACTCACACACACAAACCTGCACATTAGGGTTAGGTGCAGGGTAGAGAAGCTCACACACAGAAATGAGAGAGAGAGAGAGAGAGAGAGAGAGAGAGAGAGAGCCAAAAGTGTGGTATCCACAAAATGCAAGTCAACCCGTGCATGTGTGCCACATCCATATAATATAGAAGTACAAAATATTATATGTTAAGAGTGTCCTTTCACACTTGATGTCCAAGGGGAAAAACCACATGGGAAAAAGTGCCTTGGTTAAGCCCAAAAAGTGCCCTTGGTTAAGCCCTGTTCACACATAGCACTACCATAAGTGAGCATATGCCTACAGTAGCCTCCAGATGGCATGAGACGTAGGTCTTATCCAGTGGCTTGTATACTCTGATGGTGCCAGGCTGATGCAAAAACGTTGCGGTTAAAGGATACAGTCATAAAAAAAGGTGGTGCTTGGAGAGACATTTACGGAATCGACGAGAAAGTTGTAGCCAACCTTGTGAGAGAAGATCAAGTCGACATTTTAATTGAATTGACAGGACACACAGCAAATAATAAACTTGGTGTATTAGCATGCCATCCTGCACCTGTTCAGGTCCCCTGCAACCCTGATACTGTTGAGAGTTTGTCTCAGTCAATGAAGAATGAGCGTGGCATTTATTTTTGAGCTTGGGTGATTCTTCACAGGCTACTTGGATTGGCTATCCAAACACAACTGGGCTTCCAACCATAGACTACCGTTTCACAGATGCGCTGGCTGATCCTCCAATGACAAGACAAAGGTAATTTGAATTTGATAGCAGTTTAGGCTAATTTGATAGAAGTTTAGGAGGTCTAATCCTCTATGAGGAGGTGATTGGAAACTGTTCCTTCTTTGACATTGAAGTGCAGACATGTTGAAGAGCTTGTCAGGCTACCAGACTGTTTTCTCTGCTATACACCATCACCAGAAGCAGGACCAGTGGTGCAGGCACCGGCTCTCATCAATGGATTCATTACATTTGGGAGTTTTAACAATCTTGCCAAGGTTCTAAACATTCTGATATGATCCTTATCTGATGTTTGCACTTTGATAACTGCACACAAACATCTCTGATTTTCTCCAAATGATGCTAGCTGGCGTCTTCTGGCAGATTACTTCTCGGGTTCTTCGTGTCTGGGCAAGAATACTTTGTGCTATTCCAACCTCAAGGTTGATAGTGAAATGTAAACCATTTTGTTGTGAAAGTGTGAGGGAGACCTTTCTTGCAAAGTTAGAGGATCTTGGGGTGGAACCGCTTCGAGTTGATCTTCTACCATTGATTCTTTTGAATCATGACCACATGCAGGCGTACTCCCTGATGGACGTTAGGTTAGTGCAACAAAGATGATTGACTGCCTTTTATTTATCATTTAACTAATTCCTTATGGAGGTGCGCTATGTGAGAACAAGTCACACTATGTGATAGTAGAGTGTGTGTGTGCGTGCCCCTTGGGACTCAAGGTTAGTGCAATAAAGATGGCTGATATTTTCTAATCAACTAGCTTACTCGTGGAGTGAAGTGTGCTAGGTGAGAACAGCTCACAGTCTGGTGATAGTGGTATGGGGGTGAGAGAGTGTGTCTTACAAGTGTTTGTGAGATGTAGTGCAAGAGAGTAAATGTTGGCCAGTGTTGAAATAGCAACCAATGTCCTTTATATGGAGTGCGTGCCAATGTCCTTTATATGGTTATATGTTTATGGTGGTCATCATGCCCACCTAAATGATACACACAACAGGGCATATAAACCCCCTCTACAAAGGGGGAGTGGTGGTCCCCAAGATTTGGACCCAGGACCTCCACATGATGAGGGGTAAGCTGATGCCTTGGGGACCATATCGTCATAGTCAAACTTTTAAAAGTTTGTCTTTTTCCAAGTGGCTGTATGTACAGTGAAGGTTTTTGGTGCTGTCTCTGGTTTTGTTCTTTTTTCCATCTTCTATTTTGTGCTTTTGCTTATCCCTTTGAATTTTTGGTGAGAAACTCCATGCAGCTTGGACACGTTCCCATATGCTGGCACAACAACAACATGTGAATCTTTGTACATGGGAGTACCGTGTGTTACAATGGCAGGGTCAGTTCATGCCAACAATGTCGGAGTGACACTTCTGCATCAAGTTGGTAATGCATCAATGTCTCTGGTCGAGTATGGGTGAATTTCATAACACATGATCTTTTCCCATCCCATGTCTCAATGATCTAAGGGTTGATGACTTTTTGATAGGGTTGGAGAAGCTGATTGCTAGAACCGAAGATGAATATGTGAGCAAAGCACTAGATCTTGCATCTGATATACCCATGCTGGCTAATACAAGAACGAGTCTTCGAGAATGCATGCTTAAGTCTCACCTTTGCAATGGTAACGATTTTGTTCAAAAACTGGAGGGAGCTTACAGAAAGCTATGGCTTAGATATTGCAAAGGTGACATACCTTCTGAGTCGAGGCGCAGGGGATTAGATTCTTCAGATGAGAAGCTTGCTGCAAGGAGTGCAATTGAAGAGTACAAGAATGAGACAAGCTCAAAAGAACTCCCCCTCAACACTTCCGGTCTTCCAAATAGTTTTAATTGTACAACAGCACATGCACCGTCTATTTTATCAACAGAAGGGAACCATGACGATTCTATAGGGAAAGCATTGAAGCTAAACCCCAGCTAATCAAGCTAGGTGTTAGGGTTGTCTTTATACTACCTTGATTTGATAATAGATAACACTGGGCACGTTCATGAAATATATTCTTGATAATCTATGGGTGGGGTGCAAAAGATACAGATGCATGCAGAGCGGCCGGCCTCTTGGATATTACCACTGCGAGCACCGATGCCCATTGTTTATACAGCATTTTTTTAAAAAGTAAGCTTCAGATTGACTGAATTAAAATGCCGTTGCGATACATGGATGCTTTGGATTTGTGGCTGGTCTTGCCCATGACTGCTGGTAGGGGGCTGCCCCCTTCTGTAATGATAATACGTCCGGTACAAACAAGGCACCCTCTTAATTTGTGTTTGCATTCCAGCTTCAATGCTTGGACTGCCAAAGTACAGGGCTCTGGAAGCAGAAGACCTGTCTACTCTTAGGGCCTTTTCAGATATAAGAAGCAAGGAAAACTCAGGTGAGCTTGCCTGCCACTATCAAGACTTTTGACAACTTTCTGGTGGGCAGGTATATCTATAAAGGATTGTAGCGCCCTTGAACACGGGATTAAGGTATGACTACGGGCTGCATTTTTCGAGGCTTTATCGAATGCTTGCCTCATGGTTTCATAATTCACTGAACTCAATACATGGCGGCATTTGGAGTTGAAGGCTGTGCCTTTGAATTCATGCAGCTTCTTGTAGAATCTTGTTGTAGGGATTAATAGCCATCCAGGTGATTGTAACAGTTAGCATATGAAGTAGAAATTAGTGTACCGTCTGAAAGAATTACTTTTCACGTACCAGTCACAATGATAATATCTCCAAATAGTACAATACTTCATATAAAGTAATTGTATAATAACTAACAGAGCATGTTTTAGAAAAAAGTGAAAAAATTTTAATGTTGGGCCAAGATATGTATGTCTGCAAATCGATGTCATGTAAGCAATCTTCAGTACTTGTAGTTACATAAAACGAATTGAATGCTGAGCTAGAAGGGATGCCTCTTTGTAGGAGCTCCATACAATTTGTGAAAAGTTTTTTTTTTTGGTTGATAAGCGTCTGGCGTTCACGCTTCTTCTAAGAATAACAAGGTGTGTAAATAAATAAACACCGAACAAAGACACGAAACAGCACATCTCATGAGATCCATTAATATTATGAAACACTAACGGATTAATGTTGCTCAACACTGTACAAGTTATTCTTGTGTGCACGCTAGGTAGCATTAGAATGAGACATAGGACCATATGTACCTCGTGTGATGTAGTCACAACCGTAGTCATATGAGCTACCTTACTGTACAATCAATTGCCAAGCCTTGGACCTCATGTGATAGTAAACTTGGAGTGTGAAAGTCTACTCAAAACTTGGACTGTGAAAGTAAACTCCAGTGATCCGAGTTACTTCACAGGCTGAGTTTACTATGGCAGTTCCAAGACTATTCCATTCCCAAGGTCTTTAATTGTGATATTCCATTCCCATGGTCTTTAACTGTGATAGTAAATGCAGGCTTTGAAAGTAAATTTGAATGGTTTAAGTTTACTTTTGCAATTTGGATTTACTTTGCTGACGAGAGGCTATTCTATTTCCATGGTCTTTAAAGGTGATAGTAATCTCGGACTCTCGAAAAACTCAGACCACCACAGTTCGAGTTTACTGTCACAGGTCCATTCCCATGGTCGTTAACGATGATAGTGTTTGTTTCCCTTCATAGTTGGGATTTACTTTGCTGACTAGAAACTATTTCACGCCATGGTCTTTAAATTTGATTTCACATTACGAATCTACATTGCCTTCTAGAGGCAATTCCATTTCCATGGTCTTTAATTGTAAACTTGGACCAAGGTAAATTTGAGTTTACTATCACACTCTAGTTTACTTTGAAGAGGTTGCTCCATTCCTAACTCTCAAATGGTGAAATTAAACTTGGATCAGCCAAGTTTACAATTTCAATCTGAGTTTATTTTATTAGTCCATGTTGTCTTATTAATATCATAATTCAAAGCTGTCCCTCCATTGAAAAATCTTGGACTTGTCAATATCCAATATGCAAGTTTGAATGGAGCCTTGGTTTTGTTTTTGTAGTGATTCAACTTTATAGTTTTTATGCTTGAATCTAGTGTCATTCTTATAGTTTTCTTAAATAAAACTAGCCCCATATAAATAAGACCAAAGTTAGACATATAAGCGCAAAGAGAGACATACGATATGCAAGAGAGACAAACAACACACAAGAAATTTGCCATAATAGACATTTGGTATACATGAAAATAAAAAGCGAATATTCTCCACAAAAGGTCATTATGTTGTCAATTCTCTTTGCAAAACGGTTGAGATCTTTCTTGATCTTCAAAATGTCTTCTTGAGTAAACCAACACTTCAAAAGCTATGCAAAGACAAAAGAGAGTTAGAAAATTATGCTTCCAAAGAACATGACAATACAAGTTAAAGAAACAAGAGTATAACATTACCCATTTCTTAGGGCTCTTATTCATTAGTTTCTCCTCAATAAAATACCTCATAAATGCCAAGACGTAATATCTACAATCAAGGTTGTTTGTTTGATGTGGTACTTAGGTCAACACCATGTGCATATATAGCAACAAAGCCAAGCTGAGATTTGGGAATGGATCTAAGCCATATACATGAAAAGCCCTATGTTAATCCACACAAGGGATCATGAGTCAACTCCCAGCCATAGAAGCATGAGCTCCAAGAAAGTATATATCAAATGATCAAAAGGTCACAAAAGGTACAATAGGTTTGGTGTCTTTTATAGTCCCAAGGCCCACATGCCCTAACACGTGTAAATGTCCCTGAGTTTCATGTGCCTAGGTGCATCTCCCATGTGCATGCACATCCTATAATCCTTTTTGTTAAACCATCCCCTCCAACGATTTTCTCAAAATTAAAGGGTGGACGGGCATAAACAAAACATGTATAATGATAATAGGCTATATACAAAGAGCCAAAAGTCGACCATAACTGGGTGTCGATGTCGAAGCAAATGGATGCCAAAAACATGAGTCATGCGATGTCGACACCAAAGTTGCATGACTCGCGAAATCACATAAAAAAGAGTCGCATGTGATGAAGGAAGGTGGTATGCTGTTGAAGACAAGACTAAGGATGCAATCACCTGGAGCGAAAGGAAATCCGAGCCAAGCAAAATCCAAGGTAATGGCTCTCCAACCTCCTGGGTCAAATGGAAAATGCAGAGAACCAATATCGATGATGAGGCTAACTATGCTCCCACCTCGATCCAAAAGGAAATCCGACGCATGTAGGCTCCAAGACAATGGCTCCATAACAATCTGGATTAAATGGCTAGCTGGTTATCCTTAAGGATCAAATGGATAGGCATGGTACACATCATGGGCTCCTAAAGCCGGTGTAATAGTAGCTTTGAAGTCGAAATGAAAACTCCAATCCGAGGGAAAGCTCACAAGCTTGTGAATCTAGCATTGAAAATACCCACCAAATGAGCTCGAAACTTGTGGCCAGAATGTCAAACGATCGTGGCACAAAAGAACCATCATGTAGGCAAAGACCTATGTTAAATAAGAGCAATGTAGAATTGTATAGTGTTTAAAGCAATCTGAAGATTATGAAAATGCATTTTGGAGTGCTAAGTAATCCAAAGAGTAAGAAAAGTAATATGTACACACTACTAAAAAGCATTATGATGACAAATACACTCTATGTTATCTAGAAGCAATGCAGCACTGTGAGAAGATGTCTGTGTTGAATAAGAGCAAATATTATGCTATCTCACACTTCTTGAATACAGTTTGTAGTAGAGAAAGAACTAGACAAGGAGAGATAAAAATAGAGAGTTAAAATTAAATGGTATACTATTACAGATTGCCTCATATACTTCTAGTGAAAGCCTAAACAATTTGCTTGTACCCTTCACAGGTGCTGTAAGATTTTAATTGCTCTCACAAGATGCGAGTACAAGAAAACAAGAGGTTGAGTATCAAGGAGACTATCCCTCTATTTTGCCAAAGAAGAGCCCTTTCACAACATATGATCATGCAACCATAAGGTTGCCCCCCATCCTTCTCTAGTTTTGTGGTCAACTCCTCCTTAGCAACATAGCACTTGATTATATAGAAATCTGCACA